>NC_041402.2:149731161-149901161 GCF_900747795.2 Erpetoichthys calabaricus | reverse complement strand
TGGCTTACTCAAGAAGGAAGGGGAAAATGTGCTGCATAATACATGTACCAAACGTCTTCCTTCACTTTCTCCAAAATCCTAAAATCTCACAGCAAAGAGATTAATTAATCAGAATCAAATTCTTCTCAAGCTTCCCTTTGCTTAAAAAATAGACTGAGATTCAATTTATCCTTTAAACCTTTTTTTTCTTTTTTTTTAAATAAATGAATCCATGATAGCCCTGAAGTGTTTCATGTATATGTTAGTGTCTTGATTTAGCTGTTTTCTTTGTGTCATCCATAGTAATTTCATTTTTCTTTATTATTTAACATAATTCAGTATAATCTTCCATTTTTAGAAGAGCATTTGCTGCTTTGCTTTATAATGTATGCCCTGTAGCACCTGATAATTTGTGCAAGTGAATAATTAAACAAATAAAAGGTCTGTAGTTGCAAAATAGTCACAAGGAGGCAAATAATTCCCAGTGAATGAAAGTCAAGCAAATGTTCTTTGTGAATGGCAGCATTCAAATATATGTAATTTATGTGCCTCTTATGAAGCAAAACTAAACACAGAAAAGAACACTGAATTTACTAATCAAATTTGGAAATTGTGTTTTAAAAAGACAAACCTGCAGTTGCTTTACAAAAATTGGTTTATTTTGGGTGGTATTGCTTTATTTTGCAGGCTGTTTTAAACCTTGTTATCGTGTTTTTAAAAAGTGATTGATCAGGTTAACAATAATGCTAGTATTCTAATGTTGTGAGATTTATTGTGCCACTAATCTAAGCCTCAATATTGAATATAAGCAATGATGTAGTGTGACCAGCTTTGTTGTTGCAGGGGTCAGTGAAACAGGTAAAAATATGTTACATGCACATGTTTTCTTAGACCATCTCTTTGTGGTTACTGGATGCTAAGCCAAGTGGAGCCTGTCCGGTCAACAACTGTACACAGCAGGATGAAAACCTGAATGGGGATGCCAACCCTTTATAGACCATGCAGAATGAGGTACTTGTATACTCAAGTGCACTGAGGCACTTTGCCATCAACTTTAGCAACCACATCTTTAGACCATGGGAGAAAAGGGAGAGCAACCATTTTAGCAGACAAAGGGGTAAAATACCAACATTGCATAGTAGGAACACTAATTTGTAACCCTGGCAAGAAAGTCTACACAGAACATTTTTGAATTGGATTCTTAATTGACTACCAGCATGGTAGCAATAGCTACTACTCTGGTGCAGAAGAATACCTTTCAGTTACCTGTTATCAGTCATGTAACTGGTAATTTGACATCAATTCAAAGAGATGGTGCAGCTGGAGACTACTCTGGTAATATCAAACACAAGTCCGGAGCAAGCTGGAAGTGCTAGGTGCAAATCTTTTCCAGGGAATATGTACACATATTCCTACACAGGGCCAGTTCAGAATTTCCATTTGACCATTTAAAGTAAGCTAACCAACCATGTGGACAGAAACCTAGAGGAAAGCCCACTCAGACATGAACAGAGAAAACAAACTCCACAACTTGTCTCTCCACAATTCCACAAAAAATATATATATATTGTGTTCATAAGGATTATTTTGAAATCACTTAATTTTTTTTTTTTTTTGCTGTTGTTGTCTGGTGGATTTTATACAAGATGTCCTACTTTTTGGGGCTACATTTGACCCTCTTGATCTGAAACGAACAATTTTTATTCCATTTTTGGACCATATTTTGCACAGGTAATTATATCCTAATAATAAAGAGTAAACCAATAGGTGTCACATTAACTGACCAGAGTTCACCTCTTAATTCATCCTGGGAGGGCTCAAAGTAGCTCCTTTTCACAAAACTTTGAAAATATGAGGAGCACAATATAGGGATATGGATTGTCATTTTATGCTATTTTGAGGTTGCTAATAATGAATGCATTCATATTTTTGATATATGATTCTTTATTGCTGGTCCTAGTCCTCTAAGGGTCACTCCCAAAAGGTTACAAATGACAAATTTTTAACATAAGCAAAGTAAGTGATTATGAATTCATCCATCCATCCATTTTCCAACCCACTGAATCCGAACACAGGGTCACGGGGGGTCTGCTGGAGCCAATCCCAGCCATATTTATTTATATATTTTTTTTAAATTGGGCACCTCAGCCTTTGCTGTGTGCATTTTGTTTGCTTAACAAATTGTGATTAATTTAATCTGTTTTAGGAAACATCTCTTTTCATTGTTGCAAGTCCAGTTTGAAGCAACTGCATTAACTACATACACAGTTACTTCATTTGAATGTCCAGTTTTTTCATTGAGATTGAAATACAATAGGTTGCTCTGACTGGATGAACTTTAGTCAAGTGATCACTTGTAATTTCAACTGGCAAATAATTACCATCATGCATGTTTACACCTTTTAATGGCCTATATTGCTGAGGGTGCAAGTATTTAACAGGATTTCTTATTAATGAGAAATTTTTTATGAGAAATGTATAGCACAAAGCTGAACATAGTTGTAGAGAGAATTTTAGGGCAGTGAATGTAGCAGTTCATTTGCTTGCTTATGAATGTGAATTACTGCATAAATGGGAATATTGAGTCATACCTTAGTTTAAGAATCCTGTATAAACCTGCTGTTAACAGTCTGTAAATGTTAACTGTACTAGAAACATTAATAAATTATCACTAAAAACTACAAGTTGGAAAATGTACACAAGGAGTAAGTAATACTTGGGTTTATTTGGGGACTTGTTTAACTGATCTGAAAGCTAGAGGTTTCTAATTTTTTTTTCGTTGCTTCAAAGAGTTAGTTATCACATTTTTGTTTGTTATGTATTTTTGTAACTGAGTCATATTAAAATATAATTGTGATAATAGAATGGTGTTACATATTCTAGGAGACAATAAAAGCTATCTTTAACAGTACATTACAATAATGTGTAGTTAAAATTACAGCCCAGGTAGGCTCTTGGTGACACAACAGCATTTGTCGACCGCTATTCAGCTTCCTGGGCACTCAGTGAAGAGCACTATACAAAAATAAACTGAATTAAATAGACCACTGCATCAAATTCAGATGATGTAAAAATTACATTGGTTGATGTATTCTGTTAGTTGTTGGTTATGGAGAACCAATTTCTTCAACATTATTTTTGAAAGATGATGAAGAAGAGAGAAAACCTCTTTCAGTCTCAAGGTTAAGTTGGCTACTTCGAACTATATTGTACAGCTGGTCTGGCTCTTATAGTAAATATTGAATCACTATAATGTACAGGTAAAGCAGCAGTGAGGTTGTTTTTTAGTGTAACGTACTGCAAATACTGTACTTATTTGTTCACTCAGTGCTTACAGAGTGAGGCTTACATAATTTCTTTCCTCTTAGTCATTTCTAGATAAGTAGCTTTCCGTTTTTGTGTGTGGAGTTGGAGAATCCATGGAAAGTGACTATCGATTGGCCTCACAGAGGTTCTGGAAAAACATCAGGCGACTCAGAAAGGGAAGGCAGGGATTCATCCGGGCTGTTCTCAGCCCGGGTGGAGAAGTGCTGACCTGGACTGAGGATGTTGTCTGGTGATGGAAGGAACATTTTAAGGAGCTCCTGAACCTGATGGATACACCCACTGTAGAGGAGGCAGAACTAGAAGCTGATGGGAGATCAATGTCCATTTCCCTGTTGGAGATCACCGAGATTAATCAAGTCTGTAGTGGCAAGGCTCTGGGAATGGATGAGATCTGCCCAGAAATGCTGAAGGTTCTGGACATTGTTGGACTGTCATTGCTGACACACCTGCTTTAATGTTGCATCGCAATCAGGAGCTGTGCCTCTGGGGTGGTGGTCCCCCTTTTTAAAAAGGAAGAGAAGAGTGTGTGCTCCAACTATTTGGGTATCACATTCCTCCTACTCCCTGGGGAAAGCTTACACCAGGGTACGAGAAAGGAGACTCTGCCCAGTCTTGGAACCTCAGATCCAAGAGGTGCAATGTGGATTCTGTCCAGGCTGTGGAACTGTGTACCAGCCTGTTTTGTGGACTTGTAAAAGGAGTATGAGCGTGTTCCTTGAGGGATGGTGTTGGGGGGTGCTGGGAAAGTATGGGGTTCCATAAATAAGGGCTATTCAGTCCCTGTATAATCATAGTGAGAGCTGTGTCTAGGTACTTGGAAAAACATCACCACCATTCCCAGTGGGTGTGGGACTCCACCAGGATTGTACTTTGTCTCCTTTCCTGTTTGTGGTTTTCACAGACAATATATCAAGGCGCAGCCAGGGAGGGGAAGGGGTCCATTTTAGTGACGTTGGAATCACTGGTCCTGATGGCTGTCAGGCTGCAAACTCCAGCACGCATTGGGATGGTTTGCAACTGAGTTTGTAGCGGCAGATAGAGTATCAGCACCTCCAAATATGAGGTCTTAGTCCTCGGTAAGTAAAAGGTGGACTGTCCTCTCCGTGTGGGAGGTGAGTTACTGCCTCAAATGTTGGAATTTATATACCTTGGGGTCTTGTTCGCAAATGAGGGGAAAGGGGATGGTGAGATCAACAGACAGTCTGGGGCAGCTAGTGCAGTTATGCAGTCGCTATACTGATCTATAGTGGTGAAGAAGCCGAGTCAGGGAGGTGAAGCTCTCTGTTTACAAGTCAGTCTACCTCCCTACCCTCACCTATGGTCATGAGCTTTGGGTTATTACAGAAAGAATGAGATTGTGGGTACAAGAGGCCAAAATTAGCTTTCTCCACAAAGTGGCTGGGCTCCCCCTTAGAGAGAGGGTGAGGAACATCGACATCTGGGAGAGGCTAGGAGTAGAGCTGCTGACTCTCCACATTGAGAGGAGCCATTTGAGGAGGTTTTGACAGATATCTTTGTCGCCTCACTGTGAAGGTTTTACGAGCATGACCACGTCACAGGAGACCCTAGGGAAGACCCAGGGCTCACTGGGAGGATTACATATCCCAGATGGCCTGAGAATGCCTTGGCATCCTATAGTACGAGTTGGCAAGTGTGGCTGAGGAAAAGGATTTTTGAGCCTCACTGGTAAAACTGTTGCCCCTGCAATCCTTCTTCAAATTAATGGATGAAAATTAATGAATAAATGAATGAATTATCTTGTGTGATTTCCATCAAGTGTAGAATATTGTTGGGTGGATCTGTTATTTTTAACAAATGTTTAAACCTCTATCTTCTACATTAGATTTTGACTGGAAGTCCCTCACGGTCATTTCTCCCAGGCTTCTTGCAACCTCTGTATCTTAGGGAGTCATTTATGAAAAATGAAAAACCTTTGTATAAGCTTAATTTCGTCTACAGTATTACATGCTTTCTTTATATATCTGCAGAATAACTCCAGACAGTATAACCTAAATTAGTTCCACTAAGTAAATAAGGCTATTATGTAATATGTAAAATACATACTTTAATAATTAAGAGTTTTAAATAAAAAAAAATAAATCTACCATTTCATAATAATTGTGATAAAATATTGGTTGGCATAAGAGTTGAATTATTTACGGGTAATTCCAGAAGGTATTGTCCACCGGAAAACTTTACCTTTGAAGCAACCTCACTATATAACGTAAAATGTATGTTTTTTAAAAATACTGAGCAATGCATGTCAGCTCTTTCTCAAAATAATTGTATATAACACTTCAGAAACCATCTGATACTTTATATTACCTATTGAACAAACCTATTTCTAGTCATTATTCTACTAATCAATCTAGTTCTGCAAAAGTTTTCTTCTTGAGAAATAACCATTACTTCCTACTTTGTGTTAATATAATTAAAATACTGTACAGACCTTTGCCACATATTGCATTTTGCATTGTTAGTAATCAGTGGAACAAGAAATCCTTTTTTTTTTTTTTTTATGCAATTTATTACACTGTTTGTTTGTTTTTTCACTTTTTAGGATCAGATACATATACAGTTTAGTAAAAAAAATCTCTATATTAAAATTGGTGTTGGTAGAGAACACAGTATATCCATTTGTTTATATAAGGATTTATTCTCAAAAGGAAATGCAAGGATTGGAAGCATAGATACTTTAGTAGAGGAGATGAGCTGGTGTACCAGAGGTTACAGCCTTTCCCAGTATTTGAGTAACTTGTAATGGGGATTTGCTTGGCCATGGAGGCAGCTGTTGGATAAGTAAAAGACCAAAATATACAGAATACACAAGCTGAAGTAACCTCTCTCAAAATAAATTTAAAACGGTAAACTAATCTGCAATTCAATCCACACAGAATGTTTTTCTATATTTTTAAATAGAAGAGTTAGAAAATTTGCAAATGCTTTTCCATTAGAGTTAATTCAATTTCAAAAACTTGTGCATAATTCTGTATCTGAGATATCTCAACAAAAAGTTAAATCCCCCAATTGCAGAATAAGGGAGCCAAATTTCAACAAAATTGCTCTAATAGGGTGTTTCATGTAGACGGAAAAACCAAACAGTTAAGGACATCACAATAGATGTTGTTTGCATTATAAAGTATTCAAACCCACTTAAAAAGATTCCTTAGATGTATTGCTGTTTTTATTTTTATTTATTTTTTATATCAAGAAGTCTTCTGTCTTTTATAGCATGTAGACTGTTAGTAGTTGCCTGTAATTAATACCCAAAGTATAGTGTTGAATATTTTTAATTTGTTGTGGATAACACTACTATGTTTTTCAGTTAATAATCAATAGTTTTGACTCCATACAGACCTTACAAAGGCCATCATTAATAATACTAACCTTTTCTAATTTATTTACATAAATTACTTTTAAGAATCTATTATGCTTTCTTGGGCTGGGTCAGCTGAATTGAAGGGTACTCTGTTAGATTTACTTATTTATTTTAATGTTGTACATGATGTTACCTGCAATTCCAATTTTTTTTTTTTTTTTGAAGCAAGGGATTGCAGGTATCCCAGATACTGTATTCCTTACAGTGGAATGTACTTCCCTAGAAGTGAAGATTGGTTGATTGAACAGTCGTACATGTCAGAGATGTCTGTTGGACTCTTAACTGAGCAAGTATGAGTGAGTGTGCCCTACAATGAGCTGGCAGATCCTTCATGATTAGTTTATGCTTAATGCTAAATAATGAAAGGATAGGCCAGATTTCCCCCACCCATCACCCTGAAGCATGGTAAGCAGATGGATGGATGAATAGATTATTGGTTAATATCTGCCAAGTCCTCTTCAATGAGTACATGGCACTTGTTTGGCAGGATTTGCTATAATAATTTGTTGTAAAAATGCCTAGCTTCCCATAATGTATGTAAATGGTTTAAATTTAGTTATGGTAGAATGAATGTGGAATCAAAAAATGGATGGACAGATTTTTTTGTAAAGATGTCTGCCAGTCTTTATCTGTTTGATAATACTTTGCTATACTATACTATAATACCGGATAGTTTGAGTTTCTTATTTTATGTTGGTTATTTTTTAAATGCATTCTGGTGTGAAGTTCTCAAAAAATATTATTGTGTTTTATATTATTGATGGGTATAGTTTTACAGTAAACTCTGCATAAAAAATCACTTTATACTCTATTGTATATTATTTACTTAGTTAATTTGGCAGGTAAAGAAAAAAATATCAGTTGATAGTTTAGATCTTTGACCATCTTATCCACGTTTAATTTTTTGTTAAACAGTTTAAACCCCAAAAGTTTATGTGTAATCCCACATTAAGCAGTGCAGTGTGTAACTTTTAAAAGACATGCACGTTTTTCAATATAGAGCACTACAAACAACCTTACATTTGAAATCTTTGATGTGCTTGCCATTGCTTTCTTACTTGATTTTATTAGATGACACAATGGGTAACAACTTGAACACAAATTTGTTTTCCGGATGTCTGTTAAGCTGTCCAACACCTATTTGTAGGGTATACAGTATGCCATTTAATAAAATAGTCATACAATTGGTTTGTTGTTGAAACCCCCAGCTTACATTATAATCTTTATTGAGCAGAGTCCACAGTTATCAGGACAACAGATACAACCAACTATAATAGTACAGGGTATTCATAAAAATTGGTTTTATATTGGCAAAATATCTGAACTGCGGTGACCCTTCCTGTGCTGAAAGAGCACAGTTTCATCAGAGTTAGTACTGGATGCAGAAGTACCTGGTGAGATTTTTTTTTCCTCCAGACGGATTGACTGTTTTAAATAAGCTTGCTGATGTCAGGAAGGACCCCATTTACAAGTCGAATGGATGGTTCAAATTGCTGCTAAACCCAGCTTTACTCCCTGAACTGACAGAGCTATTTCTTAATTTCTTATCCATACATCCCATAGTTGTGGATCTGATTTACCAACTTTATCTAACTTCTTCTTTCGGCTGCTCCCGTTAGCAGATCATTTTCTTCCATATCTTTCTGTCCTCATCATCTTGTTCTGTTACACCCATCACCTGCATGTCCTCTCTCACCACACCACATCCATAAACATCCTCATAGGCCTTCCTCTTTTTCTCTTGCCTGGCAGCTCTATCCTTCTCCCAATATACTCATCATCTCTCCTCTGCACATGTCCAAACCAACGCAATCTCGCCTCTCTGACTTTGTCTCCCAACTGTCCAACCTGAGGAGACCCTCTAATGTACTCATTTCTAATCCTATCCATCCTTGTCACACCCAATGCAAATCTTAGCATCTTTAACTCTGCTACCTCCAGCTCTGTCTCCTGCTTTCTGGTCAGTGCCACCGTCTCCAACCCATATAACATAGCTGGTCTCACTGCCATCCTGTAGACCTTCCCTTTCACTCTTGCTGATATCCGTCTGCCACAAATCACTCCTGACACTCTTCTCCATCCATTCCACCCTGCCTGCACTCTTTTTCACCTCTCTTCCACAATCCCCATTACTCTGTACTGTTGATCCCAAGTATTTAAACTCCTCCACCTTTGCCAACTCTACTCCCTGCATCCTCACCATTCCACTGACCTCCCTCTCATTTTTATACATGCATTCTGTCTTGTTCCTACTGACCTTCATTCCTCTCCTCAACCTGCTCCCTACGATCGCTACAGATCATAATGTCATCAGCAAACTTTATTTAACTGTATTCAGGTATAGCTGGAGGAATACATTTAAATTAACTGTAATGCATTTGAGGAATTGGTAACGCAAAGTTAGGCCTTGTGAATTAGACGCTATATAGCGCTCGACCTGCCACAGACTTACTCGGAGGCACGTGTAAAAAAACAGACTTTTCTTCACCTGTGGGGCACATCTTCCCCGTGAACCCCACAGTCACAACACAGTCCAAAAAGCACTTAAATCTCACAACAGTCCCTTCTCAAACCACCACTCCTCCCTGGCAACCTTGTCCTCTTCCTCCCAATTCTGGCTGCTGAGTACAACAACAACATTTATTTATAAAGCACATTTTCATTCAAAAAGTAGCTCAAAGTGCTTTACATAATGAAGAAAAGAAAAATAAAAGAGAAAATAAATTTAGTGGTTGGTGGCCATTTTTTTTAGCCCACCCGGAAGTGCTCCAGGTGCTTGATCACCTGTTTCCGATTGCACTTCTGGGCGGGGCTGTGGAGTTGTCCAGGCTGGCTCATGGACCCATGCAGCACCCCCTGGCGGCCACCCCAGATCCCAACAGGGCTGTGGAGAACTGCATCTCCCATGGAGCCCTGCGGGAAACTGAGGCACCATCGTCAGCCAGGGAGGATGCCACCAAGCATCCCGGAGGAGATACTGAGATGCCCATGCTCCCCCGGAACATATGTAGAAGGGGTGTCCCCGCCACAGCCTGTATAAGTGAGTGTGGTTGTTGTGTATTTATGTGTGCCCTGAGATGGACTGGCACCCTCTCCAAGGTTGTTCCCTGTCTTCTGCTAAATAATGCGATTAGAGAGGCTCAGGGTTGGGTTCATTCTTAATTGGATAAGCAGATATAGAAAATGAATGAACAGGGGTTAGAATACAACCCAAATCTCATATCCCTGTATTTTTTTTTTTTTTTTTTTTTAATTTTTTTTTTTTTTTATGCCATTTGCCCCGCAAAACATTATGCTTTTGATCAGTAACACATTCATATGTTCGTTCACCAGTGTAAAGTAAGCTCAATTTATATAATCTTGGCTAATAATAAGATAATGAGGCATATGGTTTAGTTAACTAGGGTAAAATGCCAAAGAAAACCCTGCTCCTTCATACACAGTCTATATACTGTACAATATATGTGAAAGGTATGGTAAGCTAAGGAATTGCTTTCAGGTTGGGCTAATGTACATTGAATTTTTCAAAGTTGTGCTCAAGATGATGTGGAGCATAAGGGTGCTTGCATGATACAAGATTTTTCTATTCATTTTTTTCATCGTTTACAGTTATTCTTTGAAATATGTACCCTATTAATGAGAAAAGAATTATGTACTTGGAAGTTTTATATGGGGAAACCTTGTTCTGTAAAAGTAAATTTAAATTTAAAATTCAAATACTTTTTATAAATGGCAACATTTCGCATATTTACAATTCTTTCTTTGCAGAATGCTGTTTTACGTTCTTAAAATGATTGCTGTTAATTAGAATGGAACTAAGATACTGGTCACTCTTCTTAAGCTCTTTGTCTTCTGCTTTTATAGGAAGCTGCACAGTGGGATGAAGACTTATGGCTGTGAGCTCTGTGGAAAGCGGTTCCTCGACAGTTTACGACTGAGAATGCATTTGCTATCACACTCAGGTAGGGGCAGTTGGAATAAACAGCTTAAAAGATGCAGTGATACTTTACTTGCCACCTTTTTAAGAAATCTGCAAGCTGCTCTTCAGAGTGGCCAAGCAGTTTTATGACCCTGAACATGCTTCCCTAATCACTCATCTTGCATCTAATTAACATTCAAGTCGTTTCTGTGGGCTCATTACAGCAAATGATCCCACTCTCAGCTTTGTAATGCTTTAATGCCTGCTTGTTGCTTTTTGCTCCTATTAGTGGCTTGCATATATCATCATTTTAATCTTGAAGATATGTGAAACCAGCATTAAATAAAAGAGAGAGGCATGGGCTCTCAACATCTGACATAATCAGCTTTGAACACATAAATCAAACTACAATAAAAAACAAATTTATTATTATTATTAAGGAAAAACATTTTTTTATTATGTCTGTGAGGTTAAGTCTGTGCATTACCCAAATTTCTTATTTTGGTTTTAATGTGTAACTGAGGTGCAAAACTGAAAAGGATTTTCCTAAGGACAGCTAAGAACAAATGTTAGCACTGACATCAAGGAAATGCCTATTGTAACTACAGATTAGTGAAAAAAGTGATTCCTTCTCATCTTTCTTGTAGAACCTATTTTGTAAACCTTTTGCAAACTGACTGTTCTGAGATGTAAGGGTTGCATATTACCTGGGAGAGTCTGAAAGGCTTACAATTAGCAGGGTCACCTATTCACATGTGTCAGTCAGATCCTCAAAGAGGTCAAATCTTGGCAGACACTACTAGCCAGTCACTAGAAATAGCATCCTCAATTAAAAACCCAAGAAATGCGTGCTTTTAGTTTGGTTTTACCTATCATTTTTGTTAATGTTAAAATGTTACATATTCTTGTTCAGAAGAAATATTTAAAAGTTTCATTAGAAACATTCTGTCTAGCGTAACTGCTGAGGAATGGTTTAGTTATGGCCTGCAAAACAGTATGTCTAGTTGTTTGCTTTTCTGTAATTTCCACAAGTCTCTCTGTTCATAGTCCAAAAGGAGTTTTGGCAGTTTTCTTATGCTCTGTTCAACTTTCACATTTTATAGATTTTTAGTTTTTAAAATACTGCTTGTAATACGTTTGCCAAAGTAGAAAATTAAGAGGTTTTCATTTGTAGGTAATCCCACTCACATTAATGAAAAACTACTATTTTGTTAGGCAAAAAGTTATTTTCTGTTAGGAACATCTAACAGTATATTGTTGGCCCAGTCAGGGTTGGGCTCCTACCTTGTGTTTGAAGCTGCAAGGAAACGTCCTACTCTGTTACCCCAGATTAAAATAAGCAGTTTAGAAAAAGAATACATGGGTGGATATTTTACTGCTGGTAGTTATTGTATTAATTGTTTTAAAAAATGTTTTGTCTGTCAGCTACACAGCAGGTATGTTACGAACCACCAGAGGGCATATACAAGTTCAGATGCTGCAAGTCCCCCAAAATAGAATGCAAAATTAATGCTGGAAAAGGTTGAAAACGACATTAAAACTGTGTTAAAACCAATTTTCCACAAAACAAAACCATGTAGATTTCACATTTTTTCAATTAAGACTGTTTCTTGACTACTTGTGTGTTTGCCATTACATGCATGCATGTATTCTTCACTGTTGTGCAAGAAGAGGGAGGAGTCTGAAGGGTGCCATTATTTCTATTTTCTAAATAACCACTGCTCATTCAGCAATAGGCAAATGCATGGAAACAATGCCATCTGCAAGGGTGACTGTATCTTAGCATCTTAGGTTGCAACCTGAAATATTTGGTCACTCTGTTCTACTAACACAACTTGTAACACACCTAACTTGTTTCAGGTATTCCCTTTCCACCTTCATTTGGAAAAGCAGAGGTTCAAAGCTATGTCCCATCTAAAATTAATTTTTTTACAAATTCTCAGTGTGGGAAATCCCCTAAATATTTTGGTGGGTGTTTACACACAATTTTCCAAGCCCTTCATGCTTGGCCATTAGAATTTTTCCATGTTGTTATTTGAAAAAGAAGAAAAAAGAAAAAAGTCAGCGTTAAACATCCTCCATTATTTTCCAGGTGGCCCAGAAGGAGCCAAGATTACAACAGCACTTATTTGAAAAACAAGTTCTGACTGTATATCTGAAATTGAAAAAGTAGATATAAGGCAGCACCAGGTGGGATTATATAAAATAGACAATACACTGAGGATAGCAAGACAGAATGTGTTATAAAGAGTAACTGATAGAAAAGGAACACACTAGAGCAGATCATTTTAGGAAGGAAGAGAAATCGAGTGCTTTGTCTTGTGCCACTGCAAAACTCTTTAGTGTGCATTCTATGAAAAATGATTATAAACACAGGGGCAAATGGGAAAACAAATGTAATACATAGAGTATATGCTTAAGGCAGGAAGGCATGGACACATGCTAAAAGAAACATTTGTTGCCAAAAGAAATGAAAACTAAAACTGCAAAATGAAGACTATTGGCTGGTGTGGACAATAGATAAAAAAAAAGCTTGCCTACTGTGGAATGCGTACAAAATGTTTACTGGAGCTTAAGTTTTCAATTAGAAATTTAGTGGTTTTTAAACTTTCTTTCCATTCATGCCCAATGATAGATTTGGCACAAAGGTTGCAGCAGAACTGGCAGAATACTGCTTTTTCAGTCACCTAACCTTAGGTGTTTGCTCGCTCCATCATCCAGCCTGGTGATTAAACAGTTGGTTATGTCTAATGGAGAGATTTTATTTGCCATCCTCAAATAGTCACCGACCAATATTTGGAAGCAATATATCAGAAGTAATTATACTATACAGTGGAGAATAAGTTTAAGAGTGCCACATTATCTTTCAGTATTAAAGTCTGTGTTCATTCTATTATACCTTCTTATATTCCATTCATCATACATTCACTCTGCCTGAAATTTATTTAACTTTAATCTTTATTTTTTTCTGGATACTCTCCGCTACTGTAATAAGATACAATTTTTTTTTTTTTTTTTTTTTTTTTAAACTTTCATGTGTAATGAATTTGCCTTTTTAATTAATACTAAACAAAAGGGATTTAAGAGCTTTTCTTGCAAGCACAGTTTTAATTGCCATTCCCTATATATGTTGTTACATGCTTAATATTCTGACATATATAGTCCTGAAAACCGTTGTTTAGCTAATGTTGGACATTGCCTGTAATCAAGAATCGTCATCTTGTAAGTAATATTTGTGTGCATGTATTTGTATTTATTCTAAGGACAAAAGGACTCCACAATATCATTTGGGGATCTATCCACACAACCCAGTTCATTTTGAACAAAACAAAAAATGTTCACCTAAAGGCAAGAAAAATAGAAATTCATCCTGTCCAGCCTTTAGTATAATAGCATTAGGCAGCACAGGAGCTCCATCAGTTGGGAGTTTCCGGACCAAAATGAGATTCCTCTCTCTGGATTAGTTTCCAGCTTTCCCAGAGCTCCGCAAGCAGGATCACAAATCTTTGCTGGGGTGCTTCCCAGGGCTGAGGGTGGAAGAGAAATTTAGTGACAGCACCTCCTGTCAGTCCTGCATGGTATTGCTTACCTTGATTGAGCCCAGAAGGTGATCTCCAGGCACGTGTGACAATAAGTATGCATATCATAGATGTTTGTGTGCTTATAAAAACTATTCACTCCCTTACAATCACTTTTTATTGTTCTATAACACTGAATGACTGTGGATTTAATTGAGCTTTTTCTGATGTTGATCAACAAAAAAAGACTATTGAAAAAATGACAACAAAACCTTTCGAAACTGGTTTAAATAATTTACAAATATAAACAACAAAATTGATCACATTTTTACACCCTACATGCCAGTATTTAGATTTACCTTTGGCAACCATTCCATTCTTGAGTCTGTAATGAGCTCTGTCACGTTGCTTAGGAATGAGTAAAGACCCTTTTTCATGTCTAATCAAAAATACCCAATTGAACTGAGGTCTCTGCCCGTCTCAGATTTGGAAAACGTTCATAACTAGTTCAAAAATCGTAGTGATCCAAATTTGGTCTACTGTTTAGCAGTAAAATTTCTACATTAGCAAAAATTGATAAAATGCTTTTATTTCTACTCTTAACTGCTGTAGTATTATTGAGAGCTCATGAGCGGTTCTAACTCAGTAGGCGTGTCCAGAAAATGGCTGTTCTGACTCGCTCGTAGCTTCCAGAAGATGGCATTCAGGAAGAGATCGGCACCCATCTTGGAAAGGTGAAATGTTTTTGGAAATACTGGACAACAATGAACTTGTAAAAAGATATCAATCTGAAAGTGATGGAATAATATTCATAATAAATGGTGTATATAGATAGATAGATACTTTATTAATCCCCAAGAGAAAATTCGCATCACAAATCCAAATCACATGATCAGTCCATCTGCATAGAGAAGGTGTGCACTGTCATCCAAAATGAAAATATTGGTGGTGATTTGTGACCACAAAGAAAATGCAGCTTTGCAATAGTGATGATTTGGTATGTCTCAATCAACTATTTCTCGAGTTTAGCCCAAAACTTTGAAAGACCTTACAATGTGTGAGGTAAAATGCAAAATCATACATTTCCCCACCACTCCACATAACATAACTTTAATGCAAGCTGCATTCATGCAAATTGGCATGCACATAAAGATTATTTCCCCATGTTGATGAGCACACATATGTGAATCACAAGTGATATCACAATATCAGTACTCATGTAGTCATGGATACAAACTGTACTGTAGTAGCCATGATATTACCCTGAAGGTGTGGGGGCCCTAATGGGGGATTTGCAGCATCACACAAGGACTTTGAGTTCTGCCTTCCATGAATGCTGGGAACATTTGCGTTATACTTTACAAGCCCGGGAAGGTTTGAGAAAACTCCTGGGTATTGGATAAATAGAGCCTTGCAGTGGATAAGAGTGTTCATGAAGTGAGGCCTAGCATGCCACATTGGAAGATGATTGTAAAAACAACTTTAGAATAAGCGGTAGAGTAGTCATGGATATATCAGTATAACTATTACTTTACAAGGCATCCCCCGTGGCCATAACAGCAGAGATTCTTCTGAAAGTACAGCTGTGGATCATTCATTGTTAAATAAATGTGCCGATTTTCAGGCTTTACTCTAATTTTGTGTGTGTGTTTTCGCCTTGGTCTTTCCATCTCATTGGGTGTTGCAGTATTACAGTATACTTGATAATGTTGCAAAATAGCAACAATTACATACAGCTTACTGTAATATCTTGCATTATTATATTTTCCTTCTTTGAATATTATTGTTATTGTGGTTATTATCTTTGTGGTAAACTCTTAGTGTTAGTATCATAAAACTGCAAAGTGTCATGATTTCCAAGGCAGATACAAGATGTGTTGTTGAGTGCCATTTTGCAGCTTGGGGTGCTGTAAAATAGTGACTTAATTCACAAATGTGAACTCCTGCTCCTACCAGGGAGTAGGTGTTAGATGCATTATAATTATTTTTCATGTCCTACTTCGAGGTAGGACAAATTCTTATCATTTTAGACTTTTAACACAGTTCCTAGGAGTAATTCTGAGATGTCTGATGAATGTGAGCACTGAACTTTGACTCTGCCAGTCCAGAACATTTAACATTTTCATTTTAAGCCATTCCTGTGTAGCTTTGGTTTTACGTACAGGGTCAATGTCTTGCTAGAAAACAAATCTTGTCACAAGCCACAGGATTCTGTACACTGCATCAGGTTTTCTCACCAGTATTTCTCTGCATTGTCCTGCATTCATTTTTACCATCTCTACCCACACAATTGTTCCAGGGCCTGCTTCAGGGAAGCATCTCCACAGCATGATGCTGCCACCACCATGCTTTATGGTGAAGATGGAGTGTTTTTGATAATATGCAATATTTAGCCTATACCAAACATTAGGTTTAGGCGACATTCTCAATTTTGGTTTCATCAGACCATAGAACAGCTGATTTCAGAGTCTTGTGTGTTTTTTCTCTTCTCTTCTCTTCCATACAGTTGGAACCAGTGAATAAACCGGGTAACAATATAGTAATTATAATAAATTTTTATTTATATAGCGCCTTTCTATGAACTATGGTAGCCTAACTCCTTGAGGATTTATCATAGGGCTTTAGTGGTCTCCCTCGTGAGTCATCTTCTTGCACAATCACTCTATTTTTGTGGATGGCCTTCTTTAAGCAGATTTACAGCAGTGCCATTCCATTTCTTAATGATTGATTTTTACTAAACTCCAAGAGATATTCTGTGACTTGGATATTTTCTTGTGTAAATCCCCTTGTGCTTTTCAATAACCTTTTACAGAGTTTCCTGAAGTGTTCTTTTGTCTTCATTAGGTGTGGGTTAGGCTACCATATTGACTCACCACAAGTTGCACATTCCAGGTACAGTTCAATTTTTCAATTGAAACCCCAGATAGATGTTCTCTCTTGAACTAAATATGTGACTTCTAAAACCAACTGACTGCTCCAGTGACGATTTAAGTGTGTCATTTTAGAGGGGGTGAATATTTAGGCGATCAATTGTTATGTTTTTATGTTTGTAATTAATTTAGACCACTTTAAAGAGATCTGTTTTCACTTTGAAATTCAACAGTCTGCAGATTAATGTAAAAAAAAAAAAAACTCCAAATTAAATCCACTGCGATTGAATGTTGTATAGCAGTAAAATGTGAAAATTTGCAAGGGGTTAAATAATACTTTGCATGTTCTCCTAACACTTTGTAATCTGAGACTATAAACCCTCTGTGTCTTCTTTTTTGCTTTTTAAAGGCTGATTTGGCCTCACCTGTGGTAATCATTTTTAAGCGGACCCTGTACCCCTGTAAAAGGCTTATAACAGTTAACAGCCAATATAAACCTCCTGAATCGCCTTGATTTTATGGTTGCCTGACCTCTACGGTAAACAGCTGTAAGTTGGAGTAAAGACCCATATCTGGCTGAAGAAAACTGCAAACAGCGTCTGCAAATTTAAATCCTTCTGCACGCCCCCACAGCAAATTTTGTTTTGTTGATTTAATTGTCTTGAATGACTAGTATTGTAAACTTTGCATTGATATGAGCTTCTTGTCATTGTCATAGCAGTGTTATGACAAGAGCAGAATGGTAAGCAATAACATTTTTAGCTGCTATGATGGGAAGTGCATTGTATTGTATTTATTTTTTTTAGTATGACGGGAGATTAGCCTTCTACAATTTTCCCGGCACTCAAGCTTCTCATTACTGGAGCTAAACTCAAATTTATTTTAATGATTTCACACCATGCAAATCTTAGTCGAGCGACCAGCATTATTTTCAGCCGTTGTTTTTCCTTTTTAAATATTTCTTTTTCTACTTAGTTTCACTGTACCCAATCACATTTATCACATCCAGGACTGTCATTCATGCTTATGTTAAAGGACAAGTGTAAGTGTTTGAAAGTTCCTGCAACATCCAGCTACTGAGAAAGAAATATGCACTTTGGTATGCAGAGTGCATTGTGGTGTACCATTTCAAACTCCCCACACCCCCCCTTCCTGCTTGTGCGGGCAGTGACTGTGTTTATTTTATTGTAGTGTTGGCAAAGAGCCAGTCTGGGCGACCTGCCAAAGCAATGGGTACAGTATGTACAGTCAGGCCTGTGCCAAATTTTTCATTGTGTACAAAGTGGAGGGTAAGGTTGTTTTTTTTTTTTTTTTTTTTTTTTCTTTTTCATTTTCCTATTCTTTTTCTATTCTTCTTCTAATAGCCCCTCCACACCCCCAACCAGAAGGCTCCCACTTCTTCCTTCCATAGCTTGAGGAGGGGCACCCTTCCTATGTAACGAGGTGGAGATTTGCAAACCAGTAAACAAAAGGGGAAAAAATAGAGGAAAGAATACAGTCAGAGCTTTTAATAGAAAGATGTTTTCTTGGCTGTCTGTATTGTCAGAGCCTATGTTGTCAGTAACTTTTAATGGCTGACTTTTATGTTCTGCTGTGGTAATACAAAAGACTGCAAACATTGGCTTGACTCACCGCCCCCCACCTTCCTGCCCCAACCTTTAGATTTCTGTAGGTTATTCTAGACATTGTCACTGCAATCAGACAGCTAAGAAAAGTGCCACAAGTCTATGGACAATAACATGCAGTTTAGCAATAATGGTCCAATATTTGGTTATAAATGATACATTTACTGTAAGGCTAAAGAATAATGTATTCCTGTATTCAAAATCAGCTTTACATATAATAAGCAATATAAACTGCTGTCAACAGGATTACAAGTAAGAAATGTTAAAAATGCAAAGTGAGGCAGTTTTAATAGTTTAATTATGCCCAGCAGTAGAGCTGATTGAAATCTGTGTGGTAAAGCACTAACCTCCCAAATTCTTATAAGGCTACTTTAAAATATGCTTTTTGAAAACATATATATATATATACTTGTTTGTAATTGATTTTTGTGACAATTTAATAATTAATATGTAGCAGTCCTATGCAAGGTTACTCTTTGTCTTATGGCAGATATTATTGTTTATTATCAAATCATGTTTGCACAATGTGATAAAAGTATTACCATGGAGTATACAATGCAGCTGAATAATCAGCAGTGACATGCAATTGGCTGGCCATGCTTTACACATAGTATAAATGCAACTTCCATATATTTTGTGCTTGTAGGAATATTTTGATGTGGAAATGAAGTTTTGCGTAATACCACCATTCAGCACAACACAGCTCACCAATTTTTATTAGTCCAACATGTCTGAAATAACTGAAATCTGAAGATCTCTAATTTAATCCATGCTACACTATGTATCATGTACCATGGATGTATACGTACATGTGCTAAGAAATATGTTCATACGTTATATGAAATTTGCCCTTTGCCAACTTTTATGTGCTTGTTTCATCTTATTGCAAAGCAGCACATGGCGTTCACCTCATTTATACCCTTTATAATTTTAAGTAAAATGAAAATAAGTGTCCTGTGGTGGGTTGGCATCTTGTCTGGGATTGGTTCCTGCCTTGTGCCCTGTGTTGGCTGGGATTGGCTCCAGAAGACCCCCGTGACCCTGTGTTCGGATTCAGCGGGGTTGGAAAATGGATGGATGGATGAAAATATCTATCTATCTATCAAATAAGTGGAAAGCAAAAAAAAATGTACAGAAAATTATGATTAGCTTTCTTACACCTTTCTTTTTTGAGGCATATGTCTGTTGCTTGGACTGGATGATCCACTCGGTCATTGCGTTTCTGTTTGAAAACCTGGTGGGAATGTCATTAGTGTTAAATTTTTGTTTGTTCTAGGTTTAGTTTGTTTGTTTGTTTTTTTCTCTCTTTCTCCAACAGATCTGAGTTAATCACTTGATTTTACTAAAATTGTCTAAATTGTTTTAATAAGTAGATGGGTTTGTGTATTAATTTTCCTATCACATTATTACTGTTTATGAATTTATCATACTCATTATGGTGTTTTATGAGAATTTCCTGATCTTACATTTTTGCTGAAAGGCATATTGTAGTTTACACATTTATCCAAATAAGGCAAACTAGTTGCATGTTGCTTTCATTTCAGATTTGTGTTGTGGTTTCTCTCTATTTCTGTGTCTCTCTCAAAAAATATTTACATTGAATATGTTCTGTGTGTGTGTATATATATATATATATATATACCATATATAAAGTGTATTTAATGCCAAATGATTTGTATAAACATTGTATACATAATTCAAAATGATATGTATACATTGTATTACTAAAGGATACATTGTTGGTCAGAAAGAAATAAGCATGTACACCTTCAGATAAGAAGTACTGTG
This sequence comes from Erpetoichthys calabaricus, assembly GCF_900747795.2. NCBI lineage: Eukaryota > Metazoa > Chordata > Cladistia > Polypteriformes > Polypteridae > Erpetoichthys > Erpetoichthys calabaricus. The sequence goes on along the minus strand of NC_041402.2, from coordinate 149,880,756 downwards.
ATGCTGCCAGATATTTTTGGGGAACTAAGCATACTTCTTCTTCTTCTTCTTCTTTCGGCTGCTCCTGTGATTGTACTAATTCCAGAACATGGGCAATATCTCATTAAAGCAACCCTTCCAAACTGGCTTTGCCTGTCACCATAGTATGTGTCTTTCCAGGAAATAGTGCCAGTGCTTCTAATTCGTAGCCTACTTACTTTTTTTTTTTTTAAACTGCTCATTTTAAAGGCTGACCAAACAAGAATGATTCTATCAGACAGCCGCCCACATGTTTGTTTGTGTTTCTGGTATTTCTTATGATGAGATATACTACTGTTTTGCTTACTAAAGCAAGGGTCTTAGATAAAGGAAGTGGATACTGTAGATAGTTTAATGTGTGGGTTTTACAGAGTTGTAAATTATGACAAGGTTGTGAACAGAGGAAGGTGCCTTTAGCAGTTCAGGCTGCTGCGAGTAGCTAGATAGAAAGCTATTAAAGCAATTGAAAATGAAAGTGGTAAAGCCAACCTTTTTTTTCTCATTTAGTATTTTTTAATAATATTAAAATGTATATAAAGCTTTCAGTCAGAATACTGTTGATGCAGCATTTTCATTATTTGTTTCATGACTCTAGAAACTGTATTATGAATGTCTTGGTCTTAATTCACATCTGTCCCCTTACCCAACTTAAAGTAATGAGTTTTCAGAATTGTTATTCTCATACACTGCTTGAATACAGATTTGTAGACTTGTGATTTCTTATTTTTCAGCCTTTGTATTTTAATTTTTTTGTTCCAAGTTTCCGTGTGTGCTGATTATATGAATGCCCCTGCATAAAATGAATTTAAAGTGTTAGACATGTGTAAGGAGAAAGCTGGTAAAAAGGCTGAACCAGAGCTACTGAGTTCTACATAAATTAGACAGTAAAGTTAATCAAATACGTTTAGCGGTTGGTATTTAGAACATGTAAAATAAAACCAGAACACTATCATACTTGCATTCAAAGCATTAAATATCTTAGTGTCAGGGTTGCAGCTATTTAGATGCTTGCATCATTGTACCAGTTCCCAGTGAAAACTAGTTGGATGGTTTTAGAGCTGAAATAGGGGTAAAATGCCATTGTAACTGAGAAATGAATTGACAATTATTCTTTCCTTCCTATGAATAAATGTATTTGAAATGGTAAATTGTCAAGTTTGCCTGTCATTTTTGGGCCAGTAATATTCTGTTATTAGAAATAGTGACATGTGCATGCAACTTGCTCTTATACTTCAAGCTAAAATAATTTGCTGCGAAAACCACAGAAAAGGAAGTCCACTTCAAAAGAGGCCCATGGAGAAGCTTGGTAAAATTGTGTAATTTTACACAAGTTACTTCATTTTCATGTTGAGTACTCAATTATCTATGAAAAAAGATGCATGAACGTCTTCCTGGGCTAAAGTAAATGTGTAATATCTGCTCACAAAACTAAATGTGTGTGTCTTAAAATGGTTCATTACAGCGTGCCTTAGCTGCTATTTGTGTGTGTGTGTGTGTGTGTGTGTGTGTGTGTGTGTGTGTGTGTATATTATAATCATACATATTTATCCAAAGTATATTTTCAAAGCTTTGTCTGGAATATTAATCATAAAAATATATATATTTTTATTTATTTTATTGTAATCATTCCATACAAATAGATCAATTTATAACAAAAAAAAAATTGAAGACAAATCAAACCCCATCCCTGAGAAGGAGAGCTTAGCCAAAGGAGAATTGCTTAGGGCTTTTTAATAAGGCAACAATAAACAAAAGAAAGGAAGAATTATATACAGGTACTCGTCGACATACGACCTATGCAAGTTACGACTGTTCGACTTTACGACGCGTTTGACTGTTTCCCCTGCCAGCTGTTGGCAGCGCCAGTTTCCCGCACTCTCAAGTCTCGCTACGCAGCAGTAAAAATATACGCAGCAGTGTTGCCCCACGTGTGTTTGTGTCTTGTTGTTTTGGCAATTTTCGATAATAATATAACCCTAACATATAACCCTATAATATTAACACTAATAGCAGCTTTCTACTCAAAACGGCAAACTTGAGAAGCTGCCAGCATCAAACCCAGAAGCTCTTGATTGGGCAGTTCTTAGGATTGCACTAGGCAAGCAGTCGCATCAACTGATTACCGCAACCTGCTTTCTTTTTTCTTCTTGAATAAAAGCGCACTTGTTCTGTTATACTTGTACTTGTGAAAGTGTTTATTTGATATTTGGACTTCAGGCTTCACACCAGTCATTCTCAGTCACACACACCACTCGCATCCACATCCACAGTTATCCCAGTCTCGTTCGTGCACAAGTTTTATATACAATCATCACATTCAAATGTTAACAGTTCCCACACACAACTGCTGACTCCCAATCAAGAGCTTCTGGGTTCGATGCTAGCAGCTTCTCGAGTTTACCGGTTTGAGTAGAGAGCTGCTGTTATTGTTAATATTATACAATAAAAACACATTTGATTTACGTCTGTAACAACCGCTGTAAATTTATAGTGCTTGTCAAAGTTAGCGTTCACACTCGCCCCGATATGACACTGCTCTTTTCAAATAAAGACGCGCTATAACAGAGGTGAACTCAGATCAGAGAAAACCGAAGCCCTCCCCGCAAGAAATGTCGACTCACAGTGTATGAATGGCGTATGGAAGAAGTGTGTTAAGCGTTATGTAAATACTTTTGCTGGATTTAACAGTGAACAAGAACTTGATGAGATTCGTGAAGAAATAGTGAAACTGTCAAAAGACCTTTCATTGGAATGTGAAATGGAAGATGTCGAGGAGTTGCTAGACCGGGAATCAGGTGAACTTATGAATGAAGAGCTGATAGAATTGGAAGAAGAAAGAGTGGCGGAAGAAGAAACAAGAGAATTGGAGTAAGACGAAGAGGAGGAGGTGCCACAAAGAATGTTCACCACAAAGGGATTGTCTGAAGATTTATCTCTACTGAATAAACTCCTCGCTCATTTTGAAAAAACGGACCCAAATATTGAACGATTTGCGAGGATTGAACGGATGGCACGCAACACATTTCATCCTTATTGCGAAATTTATGAAGAGAAAAAAAAACAAACAATTCAGACGAAGCTCACGATGTTTATGAAAAGAGCAACTCCTCCCATCACCCCATCCGCAGCCTCGCCTGATCTGATGAAGGCGATATCGACAACCCGCAGCCAAGCACCAGTGGTGCCAGGAATTAAATGTACAGTACAGTATTTCTTGTTTTGTACGTTTTCCACATATTAAACAAATTGTACTGTAGTATGCTGTGTTTGTCTTAGAAAGTAAGAAAATGTTGATAAAATAATACTTTAAGATGATTACAATATTATTTCCCAGTCTAATATTCTTACCTTAAATTAACATAGGCCGACTTACGTCCAGATCAACTTACAACCAGTCAGTCGGAACCAATCGCGGTCGTAAGTCGACAAGTACCTGTATAGGTAAATAAAAAAAAAATGGAGAAGGGAAATAAATGCGGTAATAGCTATTTCTCTTATTCTAAAATAATATTGATTAGATCCTGCCAGGTTTTGAAAAAATTCTGTACAGATCCTCTAACTGAGAATTTGATTTTTTCCAATTTCAAATAATATAAAACCTCGGTTTTCCACTGACTTATCAGAGGAGAGTTAGGATTCTTCCAATTTAACAAAATAAGTCTGCGTGCCAAAAGTGTGGTGAATGCAATCACCGTTTGCTTGTCCTTCACTTCAAGTCCATCTGGAAGAACACCGAACACAGCTGTTAATGGGTTAGGAGGGATTGTGACCCCAAGGCTGTCTGAAAGGCACTTAAAAATTTTGGTCCAAAATGATGTTAGTTTGGTGCAGGCCCAAAACATGTGACCCAGTGAGGCAGGAGCTTGGTTGCAGCGTTCGCAGGTTGGATCTTGCCCTGGAAATATTTCGGACAGTTTTAAGCGAGACAGATGAGCTCGATATATAATTTTTAGTTGAATAATTCTATGCTTTGCTCATATGGAGCTTGAGTGAATTCTCTGCTTTGCTACCTTCCACTCCTTTTCTGATATATTGATTAAGAGATCTTCTTCCCAATGTCCTCTTGGGTCTTTGAAAGGTAGGGTCTCTAATAAGATTTTATATAATGCAGAAATGGTGTTTAATTCCTCGAAATTGAGCAGTATTTTTTCCAGCATGGTGGAGGGTACGAGGTGAGGAAAATCGGGCAGTTTGTTTAACAAAATTTCTAATTTGAAGATAGTGAAAGAAATGTGTAGCTGGGAGGTTAAATTTTGAACGTAATTGTTCAAAAGATGCAAATATGTTGTCTATACTATATAAAGATCTCTGAGCATTTTAATCCCAAAATTTTCCAGGTATTAAAAACTGGATATGTTTGCGAGGGTTGAAAGAGGTGGTTCTCTTGCAGAGGTGCCACAGATAAAAGATTTTCCATCTTAAAATGCTTTCTAAGTTGGTTCCATATTCTGAGTGAGCAAAGCACAATTGGGTTATTAGTATATTTGCGATAACTTTCATTTATTGGAGCGCAGAGCAGGGAGTATAAAGAAGTACTACAGGATTTTATTTCTATTGCGAACCAAGCCTGTGTATGTTGATTTTTTTTGTGTCCAGGTTTTTATGGCTTGTATATTTGCTGCCCAGTAATAAAACTGAAAATTAGGTAAAGCCATGCCACCTTCTGCCTGAGGTCTTTGTAGGGTCGCTCTTCGGATACGTGGGTGTTTTGAGTTCCAAATGAATGAGGTTATTGTTGAATCTAATTGCTTAAAAAACGATTTATTGATATATATTGGAATGTTTTGAAATAAAAAAAGAAGTTAAGATGAATATCCTTCCTAAACAACGTTAATTCTTCCGGCTAGAGTGAGATGAAGGGTTGACCATCTATGCAAGTCTTGCTTAATTTTTTCCATACAGACAGCGAAATTTTGTTGATAAAGAGCTTTATGTTTACTTGTGATATTTACCCCTAGGTATTTAAACTGATCTGCTATGGTTAAAGGTAGGGTGTCCAATCTAATATTTATATGCTTGTGAATTCACTGGAAAGAGTATACTTTTATTCAGATTAATTCTAAGACCAGATATCTTTTGAAATTCTGTGAGTGCTGTTAAAACTGCAGGCACAATGTTTTCTGGGTCTGATATATATATATAAAACCATATCATCTGCATATAGAGAAATTTTCTGTTCCAGTCCTTCTCTGATAATCCCCTTTATCTGATAAGAATTTCAACAGTGAACCACCAGTGGTTCAATGGCAATTGCAAACAGCAGTGGTGACAAGGGACATCCTTGTCTGGTACCATGTTCTAGCTTAAAGTAGTCTGAACAAATGTTGTTAATACAAACTGAAGCTTCTGGATTGGTATACAGTAGTTTGATCCATGCACAAATATTCGGGCCAAACCCAAATTTCTCCAATGCAGTGAAAAGGTAGTTCCATTCAATCATATCAAATGCTTTTTCTGCGTCTAATGACAGTAATATCTCTGGGGTGTTTGATTTTGCTGGTGAATATATAACATTAAACAATTGTCGGAGATTGGAAGATAGGTGTCGGCCTTCAATAAATCCAGTTTGATCCTGTGATATTACCGAGGGCAGCACTTTCTCCATCCTTTTAGCTAGACTTTTTGAGAGTATCTTAACATCATTATTCAGGAGTGAAATTGGTTTGTATGATGCACATTGTAACAAGTCCTTATTTTGTTTAGGAAAGATGGTGATTAATGCTTGACGAAATGTTTGTGGTAGTATTTGGTTGTCTCTAGCTTCTGTAAATGTTGCCAATAAGAGGGGAGCTAGTTGAGTGGAGAATTTCTTATAAAATTCTACGGAGTAACCATCAGGGCCTGCTGATTTCCCACTTTGAAGTGACTTTATAGCATCTAGTAATTCTGTTAGCGTCAGAGGTTTATCCAGTTCCTCTGCACTTAAAGCATCTGTTTGTGGTGTCTGTAATGTATCCAGAAATGCATTAGATTATGTGTTGTCTTCTTTGAACTCCGTAGAATATAAGGATTTATAATAATCTCTAAATGCGTGCATTATATTTTTATGGTCAATGATTTCTTCTCCATTCGTGTTAGTGATTACTGGTATTGCATTGCGAACTTCTTGTTTGTGAATTTGTTGAGCTAAAAGCTTATTAGCTTTCTCTCCATGTTCATAGTAATGATGTCTTGACTTATAAATAAGTTGTTCAGTTTCTTTAGTTGTTAAGATGCTGAGTTCTGTATGCAGGGCCTGCCTTTTCCTGTGAAGAGCTTCACTTGGACGCCTGGCTTGTTCTTCATCTATTCTAGTAATTTCGCTTCTTAGCTCTGACAGTTTCTTGGTTTCTAATTTATTCCTGTGGAAAAGATATGAAATAATCTGTCGTCTTAAGAAGGCCTTTAGAGTTTCCCAGAGTGTTCCTGCAGAAACCTCTGTGGGCGTGTTTGTCTCTAGGAAGAAGCTGATTTGTTTGGATATAAATTCTATGCAGTTCTCGTCTGCTAATAGAAGGGGGTTAAGACGCCATCTACGAGGTGAGTGTGAGGGGCTTAATGATTTTAGCTCCAAGACTAGAGGGGCATGGTCGGAGATAACAATTGTGTTATTTGCATGATTTAATCGTAGGCAGAAAATTATTATCCATAAAAAAATAATCAATTCTTGAGTAGCTATGATGCACTGATGAGTAGAACGAATATGTTCTTGAGTTTGGGTTAAGAAACCTCCAGGGGTCTGATAAGTTGTGGTCAGTTAAAAACTGTGTAATTGTCTTTGCAGTGTTAGATGTCGTCCCCCCTGTCACAGGAGTCCTATCTAAGAGTAGATTTAAAACGCAATTAAAGTCCCCAGCCATTATAATTTTATGAGTGTTCACATTGGGAATGGATGCAAATAGATTTTGCATGAATTCCTTATCATCGACATTCGATGCATAAACATTTATCAAAATCATTTTACTGTTAAATAAGTTGCCCATGACCATCACATATCTCCCTTCAGGGTCTGATACTACATCTGATGCTACAAATGGAACTGTTCTGTGTATGAGAATTCCCACCCCTCTAGTTTTCTTTATAAAGCTAGAATGGAACATTTGGCCAGTCCAGTCTTTTTGTAGTCTGAACTGATCCTTGCTTAGTAAGTGGGTCTCCTGTAAAAATACTATTTTAGCGTTTAAGCCTGTTAGGTGAGAGCATACTTTCTTTCTCTTTAATTCGTGATTCAGGCCTTTAACATTCCAGCTCACAAAGTTTAATCATAAAAATATTAAAGTGACAGTCCCATTCAGTAAATTGTCCATCCATTATCCAACCTGCTATATCCTAACCACAGGGTCACGGGGGTCTGCTGGAGCCAATCCCAGCCAACACAGGGCGCAAGGCAGGAAACAAACCCCGAGCAGGGTGCCAGCCCACCGCAGAGCACACACACCCACACCCCAAGCACACACTAGGGACAATTTAGGATCACCAGTGCACCTAATCTGCATGTCTTTGGACTGTGGGAGGAAACCAGAGCACCTGGAGGAAACCCACACAGACACGGGGAGAACATGCAAACTCCACACAGGGAGGACCTGGGAAGCGAACCCAGGTCTCCTAACTGCGAGACAGCAGCACTACCGCTGCTCCATTGTGCCGCCCCTCAGTAAATTGTAATTTAAAAAAAATCATTTAAATATCTAAGCATATGAAAACCTATTTTATATTACTTCTTAAAAGAATAGGCACCCTCATGATATTTTTTTTCATTTTACACACCCCATGTAGTGATGGCAGAGAACTGCTTTATCTCACATTTTCTTGATTTCAATGTAAGTCAATGATGAACAGTGTTGGACAACAGCAAGCAATAAAGCATCTGTGAATCTTTAGTTGTACACAAGGGGGCTCCGCCCCCTGCTCGCTTCGCTTGCCTACCCCCGGCGTTTTGAACCCGTGCCCACTGGGCGGGCACGTGTGAGGATGATGCACGTTTAATACAGAGCATTCGCCCATGTCACTCTGGGGCCCCCCCACTGTTAATACGGAGCTCCGTCCATACTATTATGCGGTGCATTGTGGACTACTGCGGACCCCGTAGTGTTTCCCGTTTCAGTTTGTATCTCGGTCAGTCGAGCTTTTGTTTTTGAAGCTTTTGAATTCCAGTCTTCATTATCTGTATCCTGCTGTCCATGTGTTTGGCCACCTCGTTTAACCTGTTTATGACGTTTTACTTTGCTTTCTACTCTGTCTTTCATTTCTGATCTCGCTTTATTCTGCTTTTGTTTCAATGACACCTGGTCCGTGGTGAATATATTTTCCCTTTTTCGAGTAATAATTTTCATTTGTTTGCGATACTGTGATGTTTATCGTACTGTTAATAATGCATTACTGTAATGTGATTCACCTATGCTGTATAGTTTGGACGTGTGAGGGTGACGTATGTTTAATACGGAGTGTTCGCCTGTGTCACTCTGGGTCTTCCCACTGTTACTACGAAGCTCTTTCCGAACTATTATGCGGTGCATTGTGGAGCACTGCGGACTCTGTAGTGCTTCCCATTTCACTTCGTATCTCGTTTAGTCGAGCTCTTTCTTTTTGGAGCAGTGCCTGCCTGGTCTGCGGCATTTCAGACGCACGTTGTAGGCGCCTGCATTCATTAATTATATCCAGGCAGGCGCGTGTTTGTATGTCGGTCACTCGAGTTGTGTCGTGTTGAATCCGTGCCTGCTTTGCCTACGCAGTTTGAGACGCGCGTTGTAGGCGTCCACGTTCATTAGATCTGTCCACGCGGGCTCGGTGTCGAAGCTGTGTTAGTTGTTGAGCTGTTTGGTTTTAGAGCCGAGACAGTTTAGTTTCCGCGGTTTCAGACGCGTGTCCGTACCATCTCGGGTTTGATGTATGAACCTTTGTGGACTCCGTAGTGTGTCCCGTTTCACTCTGGGGCGGGGCGTTGACTCCTCTTGTTTTACTGTGTCTCCTCCTGCGCCTTCACCACGCATTAGTGCCACTCACAATATGGCGGCGACGCCTGCGCCTTCCGTATTATGTCGGTTTTTACCAAGTTGTGTAGGTGCCTTTGCCTTTTGTACTTTACCGCGCCTTCCGACGCACAATGTAGGCGCCTGCAACATCCGGGGCCGCCTCAGCTGTGTGGTGTGGATGTTTAACTGTCGTTGTTTCTGCCTTTATATTCTGTATCTCGGTGTGCATGTGTTTCGTGCCTAGGTTTTTTTGAAGCTGTTGCAGGTGATGGATGTAACAGAACAAGATGCAGAGGACAGAAAGATATAGAAGAAGATGATCTGCTGTGGCAACCCCTAACCGGAGCAGCCGAAGAAGAAGAAACAGTTAAAGTTCCTTTTCCTTTGATCCTTGTGTTTTATAATATGTGATCGCTGCTTGTTGCAGTGGACGTATGGGGCACAGAACATGTTTTTAAGTATTTTCTTGTGGCTCATTATAGTGAGGCATGCTTCAAATCACTGGCATTTTTGGAATCCAAGTAGGATTGAAAGCTTGGCAAATATACAAACAAAAGGGATGATAATCAAACTTTAGCTGGCTTCCTATAACTATTAAGAAAAAATAAATTAAAACTTGTCATTGAAATATAGTACTCTATTAACTGGACCAAAGTGCCCTCTCTTATGCAATCAATATTTACTTTTTAGTCTTGTTCTCCTGGCAGGTTGAAGCACTTTAACTGAATTCTGAAACAGTTGGAGGATTGTGCTTTATTGCTGTCTTTATTTGGCTTAAAGTATTGCCTATAATTGTAAGACCCCCACCAATGCAACACAATGCTATGGTGAACACCAACCACAGCCTGAAGTCCTGTTTTACTTTTTGTAAGTTGCCACCCTGTCTGAGTAGCAGTAAGCCTTGCTCTTCACAACTGATGCACACTTTTTTGCAGTTGCATATCTGCCAGTGAATGCTGTTTTTTCGGAGCCTGGCTTTTCTCCAGCCATTCCCTCAGAGCGATGACATCACCAGCTGCCGGCAGGTCTGGATGTTCTGCCAGCATTCCAGAGCGTTTATGATCGCTCGCAGATGTGTGTCCAGGAACATACTGTACCCAAAGCAGAAATTAATGAAAATTGACTTCCTTCCAATCCTGTATATAGTTAGAAATAGTGAGCATTTTTTAATTTTTTTTTTTTTTTTCCAATAATAAATGAAGGGAGACAGTTGATGAACAAGAGCTGACAAAATCAAAAGTAGAATGTTTGGGGGGGGGGGGGGGGGGCACACAAACAAAACAGTAATGTAATTGAGAAATGTTACACAAGCTGTTCAAAAATGCTTTTTATTTCTGTCTGCTGTCTGTTTTGAGTTCATGTTTCAAACCACCCCCCAACCTCCCTCTCTCCCCTTGCCCACCCTTAAACACACACACACACACACACAAGCACGCACGCACACACAGTTGCACACGCTCAGTAACACACAGCCATTAGTAGAAGTTGATGGACAGAGGATATAAATCGCCCAAGCTTCTGTTTTGGCTGCATTCCCTTGCTTCTCTCTGGTGATTTAAAACCATAATACTTTCTCTGACCTGTTGTTGTATATTAAGCTCCTTTTTAAAACAACATTAAACCGTACGCTAGGGATAAATCTTTTTTTTTTTTTTTTTTAAATTTAAACAAAACTAAAAGTCTAGCCATACTGATGAGAGTTTGATAATGGATGCTGGAATGATGGGAGGTGAGAAAGACCACGCTTATTGTCCCTCTTTCTTTCTGGTCTTTCTTGGCAAGATTTAATAGCCACGTTTAAAGGCCGAGTGGTAGTTTTTAAATCTTCTATGCTAGTGCATAAATGAATTGATACCCTCCATATTATATATTATGTGTATGTGAAAGAATTAGTGAGTAGAATGAAAACAATCGGATCTTTGCAGTATATAAAATAATATACTCAAAAACACCTAATGTTATTCAGGGTCTGAGGGCTAAACACTTATCACTGGGTGCAAGGTACCTGGACCTGGAGGTCTTTGGGGGGTTGGGATCCATGTAGACACAGGAAAAATGTGCAGACTTCATGTAGAAAATGGCCAGGTGCTGAATTCAAATGCCTTGTGTAGGTATTGTAAGGCAGCAGCGCTATAACTATTGCATCAATGTGTTGCCCATCTTTGTTATACAGTATATTGTTCTTAAGCACTAGACTTGTATATACTGCTGAGCAACTTAACTGAAAAATATACAGTAAGTATTACAAAAAGTATTGCCCAGGGCTTTTTCACCATTCTTAAACTAGACATCTCTGATCCCCGCCAAAATTGCATTTTGCAGCTATCATTGACGTTTCATTTTTTCTTAAGGCCAGAGTGAGCCATGGTGAAAGTAATTCACAACTTGCAGATTAGTAAAAAGTTGAGATACGTTTCACTCCAAAGTACCAGATTTAGACTTGGAATGGAACAAATCAACTTTGAAGGAGGCAGTGCATCTTTAGAAATCAGTAAATTATTAGCTTTAAAGTACAGTTCACAAGATTAAAATGCTTGAGAAAAAAACATTGAAAATTGTTACTTGAACGAAAAATTACAATTTTCACGTTTTACACAGCTGTGAAAGTTTTGTCTTATTCAGACAGGAGATTTAAGTTTTATTTAGCACTTGCCTGTGTTATGTATGTTGTGAGAAAAAATTGTTGTGATAGATGGTGCTATTTAATGTTTAGGAATATATATTTGAAGAGGGGCTTGCGCCTTCTCCAGTAGCACAAAAGAACAAACTGGTGCTTGATTTGTATATGTGTTTTATTCATTAGTGGGATAATGTGAAAATATGAAGCGTAAAGCAATAATATTTGGGTCCTTTTAAATGTAATTTGAATTGAGAATCATATTTTCAAAAGATTTGCACAGCTGTGCAAAAATATTAGCACCATATAATGTGGTACCAGTGCTGAATTTTCAGTTATTTAATACTTACATGTTTTCACTTCAATATAAGAAAAATGGTGTAAACTGTTTTGCTGTTAATACTGAAATGCATGATCACAAGTGTGTTTTGAAATATACAATATAGAGCATAAATTATTACTTGTGTCACATAGCCAATATTCATACAGTACATAGATTACTACAGCACAGATTATAATAGTAATAATACATCCATCCATCCATCCATTTTCCAACCCGCTGAATCCGAACACAGGGTCACGGGGGTCTGCTGGAGCCAATCCCAGCCAACACAGGGCACAAGGCAGGAAGCAATCCCGGGCAGGGTGCCAACCCACCGCAGGACACACACAAACACACCCACACACCAAGCACACACTAGGGCCAATTTAGAATCGCCAATCCACCTAACCTGCATGTCTTTGGACTGTGGGAGGAAACCCACGCAGACACAGGGAGAACATGCAAACTCCACACAGGGAGGATCCGGGAAGCAAACCCAGGTCCCCATCTGCAGCCACCAGCGCTACCCACTGCGCCACAGTGCCACCCAGTAATAATACAGTAAAAATATATTTTTGCAATATGGCTTATGCTGGACCACATCTCTCCTTACACTTTTCTTAATGCTTCCTTGTAAGAAAAACTCAGAAAAATTGGTGGAATTAACTTTTCTGTTCAAAGTTAGTGTTCTAAAAAAAAAAAAAAAAAATCGCAGTTCCGTTATTTTTATATTTATTAATATTGGAAAATAAGGAAAGTAAGGGTTATGGTAAAACCAAAGTAATTTACTTTTGCATGGCTTATAAAGCTTGTTAGTGAGATGGAAATTTCATTTACTTCTGGTGAAAATAAATTTTTTTTAGAGCTTCATAAATAAACCCATAGCTTCCCTGTGAGTATTTTTTTGTTTGTTTTTTACAGCATTTTAAGAGTGCTATAAGAAAATTTTGTTTGTTTGGATGCATAATGTGATAATAATGACAAATACTAGTCCAGTGCTGGGAGACTTGCCACGGAGTGTCAGTCATGTGTATTCCTTTTATTTATATCCTTTGTTACAAGTAGACATTATGATGTAAGGTTTGCAAAATGTATTTCTTTGTATGATTTATAGCTCTTTATTATTTGCAATCCCTCACAACAAGTCTAAAAGCAGCACCCGTCAATATGTCTATTAACTGTTCCAAATGGGGATCAAGCTAGACATGCCATGTTTTGGACACCTCTAGGTCTGCAGGTATCCACAAGCTTTCAGAAGCAGTGTGACTGTCATGTCAAGGCACAAAACAAAGCTAACAATGTTTTAATGTGCAGGTAAGCCTCTTTTTTTGCATTTAGCAAATTGTAAACACCTGGCAGAAAATTTGAGTTGATACCTTGAATGTGAGGGCATTTGTCACTACACACTTTTCTTGTGTGCATTTGTCATAATGTGCTTTAGTTGTGCCACCCAAAATATTGCTAGATGTTTTGCTGTCAAGTTGGCTTTAATGTTTAATATTTTTGACTTTTTAATTTTTAACCAGTTATTGTGGGTACTCTTTTTATTTAAACAGTATTATTGGTCACACACCAGAACTGTGCATCAATAGGTTATAGCCTCAATCCTAAATCATATTGCTATATCAGAATCTCAAGGGTAGCTCTCATAGCTTCTGGCTGCAGTAGTGTTCACCTCACCTGAGTTACAGTACTATTGTTGTTGCTACCACAGCAGCTGCTTTGGATTGCTTCAAAACTGAAACCTGCACACCAACAGTCTATTTGAACCTAGTCCAGGTTGTGTCTTTACAGGTGCTTAGTACAGCTGTTAGACAAACACATTAAATAGCAAAAAACTTTTTACTGTGTCGCAATAAAAATGAAAGGTATCATGTTTACATCAGAAAAACATTTGCCTGTTATCTGAAGTTGGTGCAGAATGTTCTTTACCACTGCTATAATTATATCCGCTTGCTTCATGAAATCCAAATCTTTGAGTTTATTAGTATTGACTGAGGCTTTTATTGTCATTTTAAAATATTGTCTTCTGTGTGCTGTCTTCATTGTATATTAAATATATTATCCTTATTTCTTCCTGCAAGGTGGCAAAGTATTTGACACTGCTGCTTCACAGATCTAGTGTCCTGGGTTCAGATTCCATGCATTAATGTTTGTTGTTAGTATGGAGTTTGCACATTCAGTTCATGCCAAAAATGCATTTATTTTCCAGCTATGGGATTTATAGGTCTATTTACTATAAACTGAAAAATTCAGGACTATTTTTTGTAGGGATCTCATTTTAAGGTTGAATTTAGGTTTTGGGCAGTCAATTTTGTCTCCTAATCCAAGGAGTACTTTGGTTTGTTAATGGGTTAGTTTCCAGCTTCCAGTGGCCCTGAATCGGCTACTTCACTGTGTAAATTGAATACATGCAGATACTGTCTGTATTGAATGTGCTCTTTTTCTTTAAGCATTTGATGGTTATGTTTGCTGAATTAACCAATAATTTTGGTGTAAACATAGGAAAAAAAATGTTTGTGGTTCTTGGCTTGTTGCCATGCTCTATTGTCTGCCAGTGTAACATATTGTCAAAACAGTATTTTGGTTACACCTAATAATACTTTGGCACTTGTATTTGAGTAGAAACAGGCTTGACCTTAGTGACACTGATCAGCCCCTGCATATTGAATTAAGCACAGTACTAATACATCATATAAAGCAACATCAGTATCTATCCTTCTATCTATCCTATCTATCTGCAACCCATCTGAACTTAGGCTAGACTTAAAATTAAAACTTAGCATTCTTTTAGTAACACTACCACATTTTACTCTGCCCTGTTTATGATTTTTTTAAAGGTGTCTTTACATCCCACCATTACTTTTTTTAATCATATGGTTATACTTGTATACTCCGAAAATAGCCGTTCAACCCATCAGTATGAACAAAAACCACAACCAGATATTTCTGTTTTGATTCTGTCACTTAGATAAGAGGAAGACAAAAAGAAAAATGCAACCCCATACAAAAAGAGTTCACTTTTCTCCTGTAATGATTTCTGAAGTTATCAAATCAAAGGCAGTAGTAATCTTGTATCATTTTTATCACTTGATCTCTGCGGTTATCTTCAGGAAATTAGACCTCGTCCCTTGTAAGCTGTTTCTTAGGCAGCTGCTTATTAGATGCCAGTGCTATGTAGATGAAATTGACAGTCAAATTGCAAAATCAGTAGTGTCCAAGCAGATATTAGTTTAAAAGAAAGCATGATGTAAATATTTACTATAACAAAATTGATTAGCAGTAGAATGCACTGCTATTCCTTTCTTTAAAATAGTACTATTGACTCACCACTGCATGAACTTACCTCCCATAGTCGTTTTTATAAGGAACTGCTAGAAACCTCACCTCCTCCCTATAAGTGATCATCCTCCACTTCATATTTTTTTTTTACTGCTGCAGATTCTGTTCACACATGATGTCATTTTTGTAGCATTAGTTGTGGTCTTTGTGGTGTGGCGGAGGGGTGTTAGTTTTAACTTGTTCACTCAAGTTTTCTATTTATTACATATCTGCTGGTGCTCATAGTAGTAGCTGAGGGCCAAAACTGTTAATGCTTTCTTTTATACAATTTATAATAGAATTCTTTTTTGATGTCCCCACAGATCCGTTTTAAAATTGTGCCCTCTTTCTTGTGACATGCACTCTGAAAATGGAAGAATACTTTGAAAACACACACATATATTCTCAGAACCAGTGTTCATTTTTGATATTTAGCATTGTTGTGTGTTCAGTATTGTGCCTGGTTGTTTGTGGGATTAGAGTTAAAAGCACTCCAGTTTAGATTCTGCTACTCATTTATGTTACGATCCTGTGTATACAGTCTTAAGCTGCCTGTGCTGAAAATAAAAAGGCAAAGAAATAGCAAAATACAATTAAAGCAGTTAGGTAAAATAAGCACTAAATTACTTTTCCATTTGTATTCAAAGTAATGTATAGAGATAAGCTTGCTTTTATTTAGGTAGTTTGGACACTGTCTTCTTAGCTGTCAACAAAAGAAGGGATCTCATTTCATATACATCTCTGCTACTCTGGTTAGCTGTAAGGGAAGTTTTAATCACAACTGACCCTCAGTTAAATCCAAGTAATGTCTGACAGTTCAGCTGCACAATGCCTAACGTAGTATTCTCAGACCCACTTAATCTTAAAATAGGATGTCAGGGTGCTAGAGCCTCCCAGTAGCACTGGTAGAAAGGCAAGAACCAACCCTAGACTGGGTGCCCACTCATGCACAAACTCACATAGGGTCAATTTGAATTTGAAAATTAACCTAACCTACTCATCTTCGGTGATGTGTAGCATATCAGGAGAAACACCCATGCTGACACATGCAAGTTCAACACTGCACATAACTGGGTGCTAGGTGGAAAGGCAGGACTCTGGAGCCTTAAGGAAGTAACACTTACCAATGCAAAACTGAACCACCCCTATGCGATAAAGTACATCTAAACACACAAAGTACATCTTGGCAAGAAAATCCGGCTTTTCTGTATGGAGAATTTGCCAAGGACATGCTCCTCCAGGCAGTTACCTAGTCAGACCAGTCAATTCAGCTATCGGGTAATTTGAACAAGGAAATGTATCATTAGTTACTGGAGGTGTGAATGGATTAGCTTTTATGTACTGTATGTGAAACGAAACCCTGCTTAAGGTTAACTACATAACAAAATGTTTTCTGAAGTATTTTTGGCAAAGAGTTTAATATAAGATTTAGACTGCCTGCTAGTGAGAGTGAGTCTGACTCTTTACCTTTTAATGTGTTTATAGACTACAGCAGTTACCTCGAGGAAGCACTGTATTGTGGTTGAGAAATTTATTAACCACATCTTTTATCAGTTTCTTAGAGAAATGAGTGATGATGAGCACAGTTTGTATAGTACTTTTCCTTCTCAGCTTTGCTGTTCTAACTTTTGTTGGTACAACTATTTTTCTGTCATAAATATTTGAGTTTTATATCTATAGAATAGCCTCCATTTTTTTCAAAAGTGTTTTTAAAAACACTTGTTATGATATTGAAAGAAAGTGATGGAAGGCATAGTTAATTAGTCAGAGTCTGGTAAGAAATATAAAAACAAAAATTGACTCGTGAGTTTCCATTTCAGTACCCAGATGAAAGGGTACTTAAATTGTCAATGAACATGCTCTGTGGATATGGATTCAATTTTGTTATCCTTGTGTTCAGCCTTTTATTTGAACCTAGTTTATTTAGTTTAGTATGTCAGTTGACGTAATATTGAATGTTGCCATGTTAATTAATTTGAATGTTGAAATGTCATATCTATCCATTGTTTTTCCCAGCAAGTCAACTAAAGGCTCCTCATAAAGTTAATGTCACTTTCAGTAAAACTGAACACAAAGCAAGAAGCCACCCTGGACGGGATGCAAATCTATCACTAGACTTACTCACAGTCACTCATATGGGACAACGTGGAATACCCAATTTACTTTCATTTTTTTGGGATATGAGAGGAAAACTCAAACAGACATGCGGGGGGGGGCAAATGCCACAATAGCAATACATATACTGTATAGTGCAGAATGTATTTGTTTGTTAATTGTGCTTTTAGGTGTGTGACTGATTGGACATTCAGTCACTATTACAGTATGCAAGTAAAAAACGGAGCAGTGTCTACTTGTCTTTAGCCCTACTATAGTTTATTTGTGGGTCCTGGCCCAGTCTTCAGAGCATCACAAAATATTTTTGATTGGAAAATTCAGCCTTTTTTTTTATAGTCTTCCCACCAACCACCACCACACGTTATGCACCAATTTTCTGATCTCAGTTATACAGTTGCATATAGTTGTTGCCTATCCCAGTAGCACCTGGCACAAGAAAGATACCAAATCCAGGTAGGCATCAGTCTTCTGCACAAAATACATCCACAATCTTTAAAACCTACACAGACGATAGGAGCACATGCAAACTCCACACAGGTAATGACCAGAGGTTCGAGGCACCAGTGCTAGCCATAGTGCCACTCATATTTCATGTTTACTATAGCTTGTACATATGTAGGAAAAGGTTTAAAGCATAATTTACAATTTAGGTTGAGAATGGAGATATTTAAACTTATCATGTGTCAGACTATTTTCATGTTCATCAAGGCATAAAACCTTGGATCATTGTGTAGGGTATTTTAGGACATGATGTTAATTGTTGCTGGAGGAATTTTCTTTTTCTTTTTTCTTTTTTTCTTTTTTTTGGTAGCATCTTACTTGTGTGTATGTGTATTCCTTAAGTGTATGTCTGTTTTTTTTTTCTTTTTCTTTTTCAATTAAAACAAAAAGCTAAAGCCATCCGTAATACCCTGTAAAAGATCTTGATCTTATTTCTTTGTTGTAGGCTATTTCAGCTTTAAATCCTTTTCGTTGCTAAGGAGCAAGTGCCCAGTGCTCTAATGGGCTGATTTGGTATTCAGCTCGGCGCTGGATCTTATTTTTGTATGCGAGACAAAGTGTTTTGATGAAGGGTGATTGCTGCAGCGTCTGGAGGCTGTTTTGGAGTTTTATGGGCTGTACAGTACACTGTGTGCTTTCTAAAACAGAACACAGGCGATTGAATTTTGGATTTACTTCATCATTTTTCTTTGCTGAGCATCTCCTGTCAAAAGGGAACATTGCTGGAAGGTTGCAAATTAATCTTCTCTGCTGCAAAATAAAAAAAAATGCACAAAGCCCACATCCAAATACAAATATAACAAACAGGCAATTCCTAGTAACGCTGGCTTGTTTTCATGGAGGTATTGAGAAATGGGGTGAACTATATTTAATGACATTATCTGCTTGCATTCTGATGATGAATAGTTCATGGAAAAGGGAGGAAGGGCAGGATAAATTTGGGTACTGGTGGCTATGCCTTCTCAGAGTCCATTGTTAATAAACGTATGCATGTGAAGTGTGTGTGATTCAATATCCAGGCTGTAATGTATCAGAGACTATTATTTCCACAGTACTACAGCTGGCATTGGAAAATGTTACAGCTATAATTATCTAAGCCAGAATAAAGGCACACATTCAGAGTACTGTAAGAGATGTCCTCATTGGCCTGTTGTTTATTAGCAGGACTCAAATACCAAGAGTAGAAAATGAGGTTAACTGGATTTTTTTTTTTTTCATTTTTCATTAAATCCATTTTTATATTGTAGCTGTCCTGATATGTAGGTCATGCCTCCTTAAAAGTTTAAAGTTTATTTTGGTCATTTTTGTTTTTGGAAAAACGAGACTTACAGTGACTTATGGTTTTCATTGCAACCAGTCTCTTAATCAGTGGATTATTTACTGTATGGCCATAAATGAACTGAATCCTTTATTAGGCTCAACGATTGCTTCTCTTAGAACTTAGGATCAGTAAGGGCTATAAGAAGTACTTATTTAGGAAAGCAGATTTGCGCAGATTTCTTTAACTTTGCAGTTTATATATATATATATATAATATAATGAGTATACAGTGTCCATAAACAGTATCAATGCCATTGGACATTTCTTATAGAACATTTAATTACAGTTGATTTAATTTTACTTTTTTGACAGTGATTGAGAGAAAAAGACTAATGTCAAAAGAAAAATCTCTGCAAAGTTGTCCAAATTAATTATACATGTAAAACACAAAACCATTGATTGTATAAGTATTCAACCCCGTTAATGTGACACACCAAAATCATCACTGGTACAGCCAGTTGTTTTAAGAAGTAACATCATTACTTCAATGAAGATTAACTTTCCAGGAGTTTCAATTCACTATAGTATAAATGGACCTTTTTAGGAAGGTCCAGCTTGTGGTTAGTTAGTATAGGCTGACACAAAAAAAGCAAACGATCACTGCAAGAAACTCTGAAAAAGCAAAAGTCAGGGGATGGAGGCTAGAAAATATGAAAGTTACTGAATATCTCTTGGAGTCAAGTTATGTTAGTGTTTAAAAAATGCAAAAAGTATGGCAATAACTGTACATCCGCCTAGAGCAGGTCATCCACAAAAACTGAGTGATTGTGTAAGAAGAAGACTAGTGAGACAGGCTACCAAAAGACCTATAACTCCTGAAGGAGTTACAAGCTACAGTGGTTTAAACTGGATAGAACAACTGTTGCCTAGGTATTTCACCAGTCACAGCTTTATCAGAGATTGCTGTTATATATATATATATATATATATAATATAATACACCATATCCATCCATTTTCCAACCCGCTGGATCCAAACACAGGGTCACGGGGGTCTGCTGGAGCCAATCCCAGCCAACACAGGGCACAAGGCAGGAACCAATCCTGGGCAGGGTGCCAACCCACCGCAGGACACGCACACACTAGGGCCAATTTAGAATTGCCAATCCACCTAACCTGCATGTCTTTGGACTGTGGGAGGAAACTGGAGCGCCCGGAGGAAACCCATGCAGACACGGGGAGAACATGCAGACTCCACGCAGGGAGGACCCGGGAAGCGAACCCAGGTCTCCCAACTGCAACGCAGCAGCACTACCCACTGCGCCACCGTGCCACCCATATATATAATATATTATAAAAAAATGACTAAATTTGAGGTAGAGGGTAAAATTAATGCAGCAAAATCCAGGAGGAAAACATGATGAATTCTGCAAGAAACCTGGAGTTTGGGAGATTTGTCTTCCAGTAAGACAACAATTTCAAACCTAAAACCAAAGCTACACAGGAATTGCTTAAAAATAACAATGTTTGTACCCTGCAGTGGCTGGGTGAGAGTCCTTAAAAATAACAATGTTTGTACCCTGCAGTGGCTGGGTGAGAGTCCTTAAAAATAACAATGTTTGTACCCTGCAGTGGCTGGGTGAGAGTCCAGATCTCAGTCCAACTGAGAATTTGTGGTAGGACTTTATAAAGAGTTTAGACCACATTTGAAGTGATATGTTTTCACTTTGATATTAAAGAGCCTTTAACTTTGGATCAATGTCAAAAAAGCAGAAATGAATCCACAGTGTTTAAACACGGTATGATAATGAAATGTTAAACCTTCTAATGGGTGAGTACTTTTTATAGAGACTGTACAGCATATTTTTTCTTTTTCAATTTCCTAGTCATGCCCTCATCTTTCCAACATGATCTCATTTTTTAATTTTTTGTAAAATAACTGACCAGCCTCCAGTATAAAAGACCAAAATGTATTCCTAGATAACAACTAAGTCTGTGATATCCCTGACTGTTTTGTATTCTGAATAATGGTGAGAGCTGAGCAAAGGTAATTAGCCATGCTGCCCTTTTATGGACATGAATCAGCTATTGGTTAAGATAGACAGATAACCATTAGAAAGATTTGTTGCATGTATTGGATCTGGTGAGTTGCACCACTCTTTAATGGAGTGCATCCTGAAATACGTTCATTGTTAAACTCCTGTTATGCAAGTACAATCTCTGAAATAAACAAAATACTATTACAAAACATTGCCCACAAGTTTCACACTAGTAAGTCAAAGGAAGCCATATTTTTGGAATATTTTTCTGATAGGCATCTTTCAACAACAAAGGTAAATATGCCATATTAAGTTGTGCAGCTACATACTGTATAATAAAACACAGGCATTTGATCAGATGAATAACTTTCTACTGAATATCAGCCAACCAATGTGAATTGCTTAGATGCCAGTTCCCAATAATGCATTCAAGTATGGGTACACCATTTTGACATGGCTAGGTCTTAAGAGTGATTTCTACTACTGTATGAAAACACAGTAAATCATTTTTCAGTTAAAATCAAAAGTGGTGAAATGAAAGGTGATGATTTAAATTGTAGACAACATTTTTACCAGTGGTATCAATTAATGTATTGTTAGAAAAGCATATAGAGACAAGTTTGTGTGTAACAAAATTAAATACAAGACAATTGAAACAAATGTTACATTGGCTGTTTTATGTGTAACAAAATATGCTACTGGTTATAACAAATTAAATACAAGACAATTGAAACAAATGTTACAGTACATTGGCTGTTTTATTCTGGGTTTTAACTGTTAGATGAAGTCAAAACCAAGTAACTGTATATTTGTGAATCTGAAATCTGCAAATCCTCAAAAGCATCTGAACTCTTAATCTGATGACTTTAAGCAAAAATCTTCATAACAGTTCTTCTGGCATAAATCAACAGTACTGATCTGAAGCAAATCAAATTACTTTATGTACTAACATTGCCCCCAATTCAGAGCATTTCAAGCTAGTTCTTCCATGAGCCTCCATGCTGCTACACACTCAATTAATTTGCCTTTCATGCAGATGTTCACGGTGAGTCTGAATGCAGGACTGTTCTTGAAATGTACTTTGTTTCCATGCATATCCAAATACTTTTGCAGAAATCTGTCATTTATAACCATATAAATAAAAGGAATGTATTTCTTTTAGGCTGTTAGCTATTAAGTGTAAAGTACACCAATATGTAAACGCCTCCTTTTCCTCTAGAGTTGGCTTTAAGTGTATCTTTTGGTGGTACAACTAAAATTCACAGTGAAAATTACCCACTGAAAAACCGCACACTCACATTAAAGGTATCACCTGGCCTTTTCTGTCAGGTATTCACCATTCATGATTGCTGAAGTGCATTCAAATTTGTCTTCCCAGCATTGCAACTATTGCATACGTATTGTTTTCCATCTCAGACAGTTACTGTGGATAAACATGCAAGAGTTTAATTTAGATAACTTTTATAAAAAAACTGACTCTTGTATTTAGTCATGAAGCATTACATTGCTTTATGATTTCCGCCTACTCACTGATGTAAATGGACTAAAAGTCTGTCATAATAATTGTGGTTATACACAAACAGTTGAGAATATTGTGCAGACCTTTGATCTGACACTTTATAATGCTTTTCACAACTACATGCCTTGAGCAGAGATGAATATAAGCATGTAGTTCAAAGTTTTTCAAAAGGACCTTGTTTCTTGAAGACAATATGCAATAGTAAAAGATGTTGGTGTGCAGAAGGACATTGTATCCTATACTTCTTTAGGGCAATTGAATTCAGTGTATATGCTTAAACTGAACAGTTATTTTAATAGGTTTATAGTTATTTAGTATCCAGGCGTAATAAAAAATCGATACTCTAGAACTATACTTTTTTTTTTTTTTTTTTTTTCCCCTCTTCCATCCAGGCTTATATCCATTCTTGTTCTAATATGCTTATTCCGTTCACTGTTGTGGGATTGCTCATTCCATCAGCACTGGGTAAAATGCAGGAACCATTCCTTGATGGAGAGCCAGTCCATCTCGGAGCAAATTTACACACCCATGCACTAAACGCATCAGGCCAATTTAGAAATGCCCATTAACCTAACTTGTGTGCTGGCAGTACGCTGGGATATAATTTGAACCCAGGTCTCTGGCAGTGAGAGGCAACAGTGCAAACCACAGCTCTAGTCTTAATTTTTAATTTCAGCACTAAACAAGAATGTATTTTCAGTGAGTTATTGATAAGTGAAAGACTCAAAGATTGGTGACAAGGAAAACTATTGTTTTTTTTTTTTTCTTTCATTCGACGGTTTTCGAAATTCATGCAACTTTAAGCGTAGATGTGTATTATACTACTGCCCAGCATTATTTTTATATTGTAATGGGTTTCTTTTAAATACCAAAAACATTTTTCATTTTAGTTTCATTGCTTTCTTTAATGGTGCAATTTACTTGAAATGTGTTAAATTAGTTCTGTTGCAGTGAACTGGAACACAGAAGTACAGCTTTCCAAAGAGAGTACAATTTTTTTTTCTAAGAGTCCAATTTAAATATTTTCTATGGGCACCTATTATAATTTTCTCCGTAGAGGCTTGTGATCTTGCAGTGCTGCAGCAATGATGCTGATGAAAGAATATGAAGTATACTGGAGCAAAAAAGGAAGCAGCCATGTATAAGAGAAATTGAAACATTCAGTAACAATTTAATGAGCAATCAATCAACAGCATAAGAAAATCTCATTTATATTTTTTCTTTGTATATTTCATGTGCATATATAACTGAAACAACATATTTGCAAAAGTTGACCAGGCACAGTAGTTTTTACTTTATGTTCCAAATCCTTGTCAGATAAAATCATCAGCATGTCATTTTCCTGGATGACTTTACAAAGCGTTTTATGTGTACCTTAATCTTTTAACTGCCCCCATTTCAACAATTTCAAGTGGATTGCGCCCCTCGTCCTGTGAACTCCGCTGAAAATAAGAATCGCTTCCATCATCATTCCATCTCCCATTCATTTGGTATCAAGTCTGTTTACTGTAGTTTATGAGAGAGGGGACCAGAATCTATCTTTGCAGCCTTGGGTGCAAGGCAGCCCAACTGAGGATGGAAGGCCAGTACTAAAAACATCTTATTTACAGTAACTAATTTAGAATCTGTATCTGACATTACCTTATTACTTGAGCATTTGCCTCATTTTTAGTACTTCTGTTAAATTGTTCACATTTCCTTGTACAGGGGTCTTTAGTTCTGGTTCTGGAGCACTGGTTATACATACATGTCTTTGTTAAACACCAGGTTTCATTAACCTCTAGTTTGCTAGTTTCTGAACATTTAAATTTAGGAGCACAGCATATTGTTTTAGTCCTTGAGTGCCATAGCTTTGGATCCAGATGTATAATTAGAGGCTGTTTCCTTCAGTGAATGGAACTCTTTGCTTAAGTAGACTGTTAGTCATTTATTAACATAGGAATGCAAAATTAATATTTTTAGCATCTTGTGTTTTTTTTTTGGTTTTTTTTTAATTTTTTTTTTTTTTTTAATATTGATTTTGAATTTGTGGTGTTTGTGATCCCCTAGGTTCCTGCAACCTTGACCTGTTTTTGTTTCCATAGATTTACTAGTGTGAGTGAGAATACAAACATCAAGTTATGGTGCAAAGTGCATAGTGCTTTTGTTAAAACACACAATACCCAAAGTGTGGTGCCCAAATAGGGTCTTCATTAAATAATACAGAAAATAGTGAGGTGAAGATTAAAATCAATAAGCCAACAGTTCTGTTAAAGAGTTAAAATCAGGAATAAAATAAACAGAATCGTCTCCTCCCTTTTGTATCCTTAGTGTTCTGTCTCTGTTGGTCTCACTCATGCCCCTGCTCACCTTCCAGATCTCTTAGCAGGGTTAAGACGCCATAAAACACAGTCAACCTTTTGGCTCTCATCCCAGACTTCTGTGTTGGTACTCACTTGGACACTCAGAGCCTGATGTCATCATCCTGCCATCTCCCTCTACATTCACAGGTCTTCACAAGACTACAATATTTCCTGCTCCTCAACTCGGCAAGAGATATCTGCCACTAGAGCTCTGTTCCCCTTGCTCCACCTTGGGTATCCTGATCATCTTGTCCTAAACACTTGATCCAATGCCCGATCCGGCTCTGTCTCTTTTCTTCAGTTATACCTTATGATTCCTTTCTTTCCTTATGATCATTTTATAATCCTGTCAGGACAGGTGCATCAAACTATCAACAGAGCCTCATATCTTGCAATTTTATTGGTGAATGGTTTGTAGAGTGGACATAAATCCTCAACCTATAAGCCACATTTACAACAGACTCATCGGAAGCTGGTGCTCCTAATGTTAAGTTTGAAGCTTCCTGAATTAAAGTAGCTACTTCACACAGTAATTCTGGACATCTTTTTTGTACTCCTATTCACCAGACATTTCCAGAGTCACAACTTTGCACATACGCATCACCAGAAATTAGTGGGATAGGCTTTTCCCTATACATTGCACCATCTTGCTCCTTTCTATTTAAGCTAGTCAAGTTAAGTCATATTGGGGAGCATGCACTGGTACAGTGCATTACCGCACACACTACACAATGAAACAACTCTGGATCCCGGTTTGCAACCCCCCAGGTAGACACATGGTCCAGTCCCACCCTCTGGGAATGACCCTCTATCTGCTGCAGCCAAGTGTTACGTGGGCGACCCCTTGGTCTGGTCCAGCCACTCGGGTCCCCAACAATGAGGATCTTACGAGCTGGATCTTCCTCGGGGAAACCCGCCACATGGCCGTAGTGCCGTAATTGACACTCCCTCACAATGCAGGTAATGTGCCTCATTCGGGACTCCATGAGCAACCGCTCATTCGACACAAAGTCAAACCATCAGTACCCAAGGATTTTCCGGAGAGAGACAGTACCAAAGGAGTCCAGTCTTCTTCTCAGGTCACTGGATAGTGTCCATGTCTCGCAACCACATAGCAAGACAGGAAGCACCAGAACTCTAAAAACTTGGACCTGCATCTTTTTGCATAGAGATCAGGAATGCCACACACCCCTTTCCAGCGACCTCATGACCCCCCCATGCTCTCCCAATCCGTCTACTGACTTCATAGCAAGAGTCACCAGAGACATGAATGTCACTGCCAAGGTAAGTAAACCTCTCAACAAGGTCAACACTCCGTAAAACAGACACACTGCTGATGGCTGTGCCCAAAAGGTCATTAAAGGCCTGGATCTTGGTTTTAATCCAGGACACTCGCAAGCCCGGACACTCGGACTCCTCGCTCAGTCTCTCGAACACCCTGATCAGAGCCTCCATTGACTCTGCGAATATCACAGCATCATCAGCAAAGTCAAGATCCATGAACCTTTCTTCACCAACAGATGCCCCACAGCCGCTGGACCCCAGTAGGAGCAAGAACACACCCCTGACGAACCCCAGAATCAACTGGGGAAAAACGCAGAGGTCCTGCCTCCACTCTGCACAGCACTCACAGTACCAGTGTACAGGCCAGCCATGATATCCAGCAACCTCGATGGGATCCCGCGAATCCTCAGGATGTCCCACAGGGCAGCTTATCAACTGAGTCGAATGGTTTGCGAAAATCGACAAAGGCTGCAAAGAAACTACCGAGATTCGCATTTGCGCTCCATAAGAACCCTCAGTGCCAGGATGCGGTCATTGGTAGACTATTTAGGCAAAAGGTCAGTGTCTGCGAATCGCGGGATCCTGGTTCCAGTGCCCTGAACCGCATCGTTGGACTTGGTACTCCAATACTGGTGGTGCGGTGAAGGAGATCGATCACATCCTCATGGGCAGACACTGGATGCTCTTGCAAAACTGCAGGGTCTACAGAAGTGCCCAGTTTGTGAATTCTGACCACAGACTCATTGTTGCTACTCTTAGGATCCAGCTTATCCAGTAGGTTACCACCTACTAGGAAAGTGAGCCTGGACTTGTCCAGACTCCAAGACCATGCTGTTTCTAATGAGTTTGCATGCAGTCTGTGTGAGGAACTTTCAGATATGGGTACGACTACCGATCCTGATGTGATGTGGGAGACCTTCCGTGACAAGACCCTGAAGGTTGCTGAGGATTGTGTTGCTGTTACTGATGTTTCATCTCTTAGGGCACCCAGAATATCATTGAGAGGAGTCGCAGCGCACAGCTCAATGGCAACTCTGGTCTGTACCGGGAACTGAGAAGGACGGCTGCGAGGGCTCTGAGGGAAGATAAAGAGGCGTTTGTTAGAGGAATCTGTGAGCAAGTGACACGCCATCTGTGGTCTAGCGACCCACATCCTGCTTACAGAGGAATCGAAGCATTACACACATCTGAATCTGTTCCTCGGAAAGTCGCAGTCAGGGCAGCTGATGGAACAGTCCTTACGGATGACACTGCAGTTGTTACCTGCTGGGTTGGCTACCTTGAGCAGTTGTTCAAAGCTGATCCTCTGGCTAGGATGTTGGATATCTCTGGGTCCGCGGTTCTTGAGGCTGATCCTCCGATTAGCTGTGAACCACCTAATCTCGCTGAGATTGCACAGGTGGTGAATAAGCTGAGTGGGGGAAAGGCTGCAGGGATCTGTGGTATTCGAGGTGAACTTATCCAGGCTGTTGGTAAGGCTGTCCTCCTGGCGTTGCAAGCAATCTTTGCTTCCATTTGGGAGACTGGCATCATCCCAACTGACTGGAAAACGGGACTTGTCGTCCCTATCTGGAAAGGGAAGGGTGATTGCCTGGATTGTAGCAACTACAGGTGGATAACGCTGCTCTCGGTGCCGGGTAAGGTCCTTGTTAGGGTAGTCCTCAATAGGATCCGTGATCACTTGCTCACCTACCAGCAACCGGAACAGTCTGGTTTTACGCCTAAGAAGTCTACCATTTAAGCTAGCCAATTATAAAATTGTTTAACCATTTTTTCCTCATTGGGCCTTTTTCTAACAATGTCATAGTAGACTTAGAATTCAAATACCACTTTCACAATATAACATTAATAATATAACTGTATAGATGAAGTTATACATTTTAATAATTTTTACATCCCAGTAAAGGATATTGTTTTTGCTGACACTGTTGAAATGTAAGCATATATTTTTTAACAGATGGACTTAGTGCCTTTTGATAAGCAACATTTTAAGGGGAAAACTAACTAACTAACTAAGTAAAAGCTAAAAAAGAAAAAAAAAGTAATACAAATATAATTAAAGCCATAGTGCGATCTAGGCTGTATTTGAGTGCTAATAAATCCTGATATGCTTTATAATGAACTAGCCAACCCACAGCATAGCATACGCCGCATAATTATTTATTGATGGGTGAACATTTCCTGAAAGACACAGTTGTCCAAATGGGGTGGGTTTGAGGATACGACTGTGAGTGAATGAAAAGTTGGAACTCTGGAGAGAGCAACATACAATTGTCCGTGACTGAAAACTGGGTTTGGCACATTGTCATTGCAAAGGCCAGTCTAACAGGAAATTGTCTGTGTGTGTAAACGTAAAAGGCAAATTTGAATCTGATGGGGTCAGGGATTCTCTCTCTCTCTCTCTCTCTCTCGCGCCTGTGTGTGTGTCTCTCTCTCTCTCTCTTTCTCTTGCGTGCACCTCTCTGTGTGTGTGTGTCTCTCTTGTGCGCTGCTGTGGGTGTGTCTCTCTCTCTCTCTCGCGCGTGCGCCTGTGTGGGTGTGTGTGTGTGTCTCTCTCTTGCACACACGCCTGTGTGCTGTGAGTGAATGAAAAGATGGAACTCTGGAGAGAGCAACATACAATTGTCCGTGACTGAAAACTGGGTTTGGCACATTGTCATTGCAAAGGCCAGTCTAACAGGAAATTGTCTGTGTGTGTAAACGTAAAAGGCAAATTTGAATCTGATGGGGTCAGGGATTCTCTCTCTCTCTCTCTCTCTCTCTCTCTCTCTCTCTCTCTCTCGCGCCTGTGTGTGTGTGTCTGTCTCTCTCTCTCTCTCTCTTTCTCTTGCGTGCACCTCTCTGTGTGTGTGTGTCTCTCTTGTGCGCTGCTGTGGGTGTGTCTCTCTCTCTCTCTCTCTCGCGCGCGTGCGCCTGTGTGGGTGTGTGTGTGTGTGTCTCTCTCTTGCACACACGCCTGTGTGCTGTGAGTGAATGAAAAGATGGAACTCTGGAGAGAGCAACATACAATTGTCCGTGACTGAAAACTGGGTTTGGCACATTGTCATTGCAAAGGCCAGTCTAACAGGAAATTGTCTGTGTGTGTAAACGTAAAAGGCAAATTTGAATCTGATGGGGTCAGGGATTCTCTCTCTCTCTTTCTCTCTCTCTCTCGCGCCTGTGTGTGTGTGTCTCTCTCTCTCTCTCTTTCTCTTGCGTGCACCTCTCTGTGTGTGTGTGTGTCTCTCTTGTGCGCTGCTGTGGGTGTGTGTCTCTCTCTCTCTCTCTCGCGCATGCGCCTGTGTGGGTGTGTGTGTGTGTGTGTCTCTCTCTTGCACACACGCCTGTGTGCTGTGAGTGAATGAAAAGATGGAACTCTGGAGAGAGCAACATACAATTGTCAGTGACTGAAAACTGGTTTTGGCAGATACAGGCATATCTTTTTGAAAGTTTGTCCCTGCGCCTTATTAATTGTCATTGCAAGGGCCAATCTAACAGGAAATTGCATGTAAAAGTAAAAGGCAAATTTGAATCTGATGGGGTCAGGGAAATCTGGGGAATAAGGACAGTTTGTGAGGTAGCAGCTGCGATTGTTTTACACTCCAGTACATTGCGGTGAATGCTGGTAACAGTCAGTCTAGTGCCTTTACAGAGACTTCTTGCTGGCATGAGGTTTCTGAGAAGCACGACAACTGAACCAATTTTAAGTCTGACTTTATGCGGAGGCATGCCAGTGGGAGTAATGGCTGCCCGGCGGGTCATGGGAATAACGCCACCGGATCGCCAGTCAGCATCGTTTATGGTCGGAACTACGACGGTGTGTGATCTTCTTCGAACCTCCGACTTTCGTTCTTGATTAATGAAAACATTCTTGGCAAATGCTTTCGCTCTCGCGCAAATTGTTGGCTCTGTAGTGTGTGTGCCATGGTCGGTTGCTTAGTGAGTTGTTGGTGGGCGGGGCTCGGTCTTGCGTGCGTCTTGCTTGCCATGGACTTAGTGAATTCTATATAGATATAGATATAGATATAGATATATATAGATATATATATATATATATAGATAAAAGAAACATTCCCTTTTATATTTGAATGCACTAACATGATGATGAAGCTGTAGTTTAAGTAGTGCTGGAGAGTACAGTTTGTAATTCTGTTAATATACATTGATATCAACACTGCTACATTTAATGGAATGGCATTATTACAATAAGCAAATATCTCTTTAAATTTTACAAAATGTGTGTTGCAGGTTGTTGTGTGCTTTAATTTAATTTGTATGATTGGTTCTGCAATTGTGTATCTGTGCGTGAGTACACCCTGTGATGGACTAATGTTCTTACCAGTATTGGTTCCTGTTGGCAGTCTGGTGTAGTGGTTAAAGCTTTGGACTTCAGACTCTGAGGTTGTGGGTTCAAATCCCACTACTGACACTGTGTGATCATGTGCAAATCACCTGACTTGCCTGTGCTCCAATTGAACAACCAAACAATATTATCATAAATGTTGTAAGATGCCTTGGAGAAAGGCATCAGCCAAATAAATAAATGTAAATGGTTCCTGCCTTGCACCTGATGCTTATGTAACGACTGAACAGGTTAGAAAAAAATAGAAGTTAGGAAATTAGGGCTGCTTGTTTATAGTATAAATGTTTGGTGAACAACTTTTGAATGATTTATGGTAAGAGCTCATCCTTCACTTTCTTGTTCACCCAATTTTTAATACAAATTCGGCAAGTTGCCTACTGACCTATGCATATTGTGTGATAGTCACTGGCTAATAGCCTATGTGCTTATATAAAAAAAAAAATTGTGTTTTTTGTTTTTCTATGAACAGATTCATGGCAGCAATGTAAGCTGGGGGTGGTGAACTGTAAATGTGTAAAAGAGCTGAATATGGGAGGGCGAGTAAAGAGGGGGGTGGTCGTAGGGAAGCAGAGGATACATTTAAAATTGTAATTGGCCATCTTCCACAGGCTTGCGGGTGTTTTAATGAGTCATAATAACTTCATTTAAAACCAGCTGAGCAGAAAATAGATTGGAGAGGAGCCTCAGGCCAGTATGGATTTGTTTTTTTTTTTTTGACAAGCCCACTTCTCTTTTGGCAGCCAGCAAGCCACATATGCGTCGCTATACAGCTTTCGTTCTTTCTTGGTTTGGTGGTCTGCCGAAAAGAGATTATATAGAAGTCTGTGTTTTATGAAGTTGTTTAAATTCTCCTTGTTTAAAACAATATTACTTTTTTTTCTGCATTTTCTGTGTTTTTTTTATGAGAAACTTTTAACTTTGGAGAAAAAGTTTACATTTTTTTTTTTCCTTTCAGTTTCAAAGTAACAATAGGGCCACTTAAAGTGCTTTAATTTTTCTTCTCATCTGGCCAGAAAAAGCCGTCTAGACCTGTAGACTAATGAAATAATTTAATTATGCACTCTGTTCCAGCCATGACCAGTGTAAGTAGGTCTTTGCAGCAGCACAAAGCTCACACAGCAAATCACAAATGCATACACAATTAATTATAACACTGCTTTAAGATTGGAGATTTCAATGAAGCACAAATAAAATGGAAGGCAACAACCTTTATATCCTATACCAAACACTAACAAAACTCTTTAGACATATTGTTTTTGACTGTTGGTCTTTATTTCCCCTTAATCTATTGCACAGAATGTGTCCACCAACAGAAAAAAGTAGTTTTTAATTGGCTGAAAGAGGTGGAAAGTCACTTGCATTCTCTTTTATATGAAAGCTGTGGGTTTTGTGTAGCTGGCAGCCTTCATTCTTGGAAGAAAAATCGGCTGCTCACAGAATTCCACAAACACAGTGGTGCACTACGGGAGAAAACACTGTTAAATCATTGGCATCTTTCATGGAAGACATGTCACAGTCCCGGGTTATTGTACAATATCTTTGTTTTTTTTTTATTGTCCATCTCACCGATAATTGGGTTAATTTGTCCAACGGGATACATTTAATGAATTTTCATGGTCGTTACTGCTCTTGATTTTTAATCAGTCCTTCAGATGCCTTTTTTTTTTTTTACTGTCCCTAGTGTTCCTCGATTTGTAAATTGATAAAATGTTTAATGCATTTTTATGTAGGGGGGAGAAAAAAAAAGCTTTGATTGAATAACATATACAGTAAACTTTGCAGTCAGGGAAGATCATAGTAAAGCATCCATGTATGATCATACTGGTACTGTATTCTAAATGACTGAATAATTGTGGATAAACAAACACAGCACATCTTTTAATAAGTGCCATCTTAAATGAACAAAATGTATTTTAAAGTTAAAACGTGCTGGACAAGTGACTTGCTGAGGACCATGCTGTGAGTAAGTGAGGAGGACTGAACCTGTAGCTCTGTGGTTTCCCATTCATCTCGGAGCATGTCTATCTGATCTAATGCATTTGGAATCTTATTTTGTAACTTAAGCCTGTTCCCGTGAAGGTTTGTCTCTATTATTCTGATCTTTGTTTACTTCACTCTTGTTAATCTACATTGTGCTAACTTCACTTCCACTGCTGACCATTTTTAAATGTGTGTTTATACCAAATCTCCCCCAGATTATGCTTTATGTTCGGGTGTGTACTGACTTTACACATTTTGTTGTCTAGTTGGTCTCTGTGTGTATATTTAAAAAAAAAAAAAAATTCCACTCATATTTACCTTTCTCGCTTTTCAGAGCACTGTTTACAAAAAGCTCAGGGTATATGGTAAAATGAAGCAAAACTCTCAGCATCAGTACTGAATGAAGTTTATTTTTAGTTTGCTTTCCCGGCGTCTGCAATATTTTACCATGTGCCTTTCCACAATTTTTTTTCTTCATCAAATGCTAATGGAGAGCTGGTTGTGTTTATGGGCGTATTTGCAGTGTGATTGCGTGGAACAATTCTCTCATTATCCAGGGGATATATCTTAAAAACTGTGCTTACAGATTTTTATTCTCGTCTGTCCTAAGAAGTAAATTCCCTGGCTTAACATTACTGTCTTTCTCCACAGGATAACGCTTTTAAAAGGCCTGTAAAAAAGGTATCGTATTTCTTGAAGTCTCTTAATTTTTGGAGACTGTTGGTGGTTCTCTTATTTTACTCGTAATGTAATGATTTACAAGTTTATTTGTAATATTACAAACCTGTGCTTTTTGTTTTATTTTAGCAGTACAGTTAATAGTTAACTGTTAACATAACAATCTTTAAGCCACTTAATCAAACTCGGGGTGCCAGGGACCCAGAGCCCCTGGGTGCAAGGCAAAAATCTTTCTTTCTTTGGACAGGTTG
The DNA here is from genome assembly GCF_900747795.2 of Erpetoichthys calabaricus. Lineage (NCBI taxonomy): Eukaryota > Metazoa > Chordata > Cladistia > Polypteriformes > Polypteridae > Erpetoichthys > Erpetoichthys calabaricus. The sequence goes on along the minus strand of NC_041402.2, from coordinate 149,847,217 downwards.
TCCACCCATGTACGTACCCACACTCGCAGAGGATCAATTTGGAACAGACAATTAACCTAAGTGGTTTGACTTTTGGGGTTGTTATTGGTTAGAAAAAAGTAGTACCTGGTGAGAATTTAACGCAGACACAAGGAGAATATGCAAACTCTGGGGAAAAAATTATTAGAGGATGATTGTTTGGTGAGGCATCAACACTAAAAACTGCTCCCCACACTGTACTTGAGTGACCTGCATTGCTACCAAATGCTACAATGCGCTATGCAGGTTCATGCAGTGGCCTCACAGTAGCTACATCTGTTTTACCAAAGATATGGGAGGGGAAGGGAAGGGAACACTGATCTTGCAAGGGCAGTTGAGTATGTTTTTTTTTTTTTTTTTTTTCATTTAAACTTGGCCAGTTGCCAAATCAATACATTTATATAGGAATAAGGGAAAACTAAGTCCAGAGAGGTCATCATTTATTGCATGGATTTAGGGAATGTTTTGTACTTGTTTTACAATGTCTAGCTTCAGTGTTTTTTCTTCTAACCATTTCTTTTATGCCTCTTGGCTTCATGTGCACTGGAATCATACAAAAACTCCCAAGTAGCACAGTCAATGTCTGTCTTGGGATTAACAGCATGGTTTTCTTTTAGCACTGAGCTGTTTCTTCCAGATGTTCTCTGTCCCTTCATCACTATTCGTGTGGTTTGTGAAAAAGGGCTCTTTTAGAGAAGCAGACAGTAATTCACCAAATAAGCATTTTGTTGGATGCGCTTTAGGGTTTACTTTTACAAAGTAAAAATATATAATATTCTAATATACTTCTAATCCTTATTTTTGCCATGTCAGTTATAAATGAATATACATTTCTGAATTGGGTTAAGTGGATTTGGTCATGCACATACCCTGTGTATACAGTGTGTATGTGCACGTTTTTCTCAATATTTTTTATTTTCCCCCAAAATATTTTAATTTTACTGTAACTCCACTATTAGACAAGTTTATGTATGTGGGAGTTGAAATAAAAATTTAGAGCCCTCATTAACATATTAATGGTCTTTAGATACTGTATGAGCTTTTCAAATATGCCCTATATTCCCTTTATATAATGAACAGATTTACACATATGCTACATGTCTTATACACATGCTGCTAGTGCTGTATAATTATAATTACACTTTGTGAACTGTATCAGTTGTCTAAATCTTTTATTTTTAAAGATCCATTCATTCTGAGTCTTATATTCCCACTGTTAAACTGTGTGTTGTGAAAGTCTGTTAGCTTCATGGTACAAGACAGTTTTTTCTGTAGATTCTTTAAACCGAATATTGCAATGTCTAAAACTTACTTAGTTTTTAAATGTTAGAGGGACAGTATTGTATTTTCTCAGTCTTTTTAATGGATTATTTAACGTTCATATTTTATTTTAATAGGGTCTATGAGAGAGTTTATGCCAGATCACATAACATAACATTCTCAAATCCTCTTAACCCAATTTACTTTTGATACCAAATGCATTATCAGTATTATTCCATTTGTTTATGCATCTATTATCAGACCTGTTCATGGTTGCAACATTAGATCGAGGTTACATCATTGTTAGACACAAGTCGAGATCCAACCCCTGAAAGGGCATGAATCCATTGTCGAAAACAACAATCACACAAACATGCCCAGACTCACTACTCCTACATGGCCAGTCCATAGTGTCTAGTCAAATTGGCATTCTCCTCTTTGAGATGTGGAAAGGAAACTGACAAAAAAAAATCATAGACAGGCTTTGGGTATTAAAACTATAAAGCAACTAAGTTAAGCATTGCATCACCAGAGTGCACCATCTTTGTTATTGTTATTATAAAATTGTGAACCCTGTGAACTCTTACTGTCTCATCTGAAGTTTAACCTGCTTATGACTTAATATTTCTTTGGTCTTCCTTTACTCTTATTATTAACATTTACTGAAACTGTGTAATGGCTGTCATATATTTCATATTCTTCTCTTCTACACTCCATGCAAATATCTGCCTAGTGGCCTATGGTTTAAATGGTCAGAATTTAAAAAGTCAGGTGAAGTGCAGAGATTGTGTTTTTTTTTTTTTTTTAATTTGCCATCCAGAGATGCACATAGACTTGTGTGATTTGTATGACAGAAAGATCTTGAGCAAAGTCCCAAGTATTTCTCAAGTACTTTAGCTGTTTACAGCAGTTTGCAGCAGCAAAAGAAACCGCAACTCACAAATTTTAGAATTTGTTATGACAATGCCATGCTTGATGGTGCGTGGTCCACAAATGTGATGTGGCATGAAGTCGCTGTTCTAAACGGTCTTCCCAGACATCTTTTGTGCAGTCATTTAGATACTGTTTGCGGACCTGCTTTTTCTCTAATTTGGATAATGCATTTAGTATAGACAGGTCTGAAAGTAATATAAAAATATAATTTTTTTGCCTGCTAGGGTCCACACTTGATTAATAATTCTATTTTTCCCTTTGCAAACATAAATATTATCATTTAATTAAAGCTAATGATAGTGAACAAAATAACTGGATGCTAGAGGCTACTTTTGTTGTTCTCTGATTCAACTGTACTATAGGTGCTGCACACTTAAATTGTTTTGTTTTTTTTGATAAAGCTTTCTTAGTGGCCACATTTTCATGCTTTGTTTGATACAAAATCACAAATAATAAAAGTTTTACATTTATTGAAAATGTATCTGTTAATAAACTTTTCTTGATGATATTAAGGATTTACTTGAGCCCACTGGTTTACCTTCAGGATCACTGAGTCTTGAAGCTTGTTCTAACAGCACAGCGTGCACGGCTGGGAGATTCTCTTTTGTTTAATCCTAAATCTTAATAGCAGCAACTTCCATTCTAGACTGACCTAAAGCATTACTAAAGTGAAAATAATGACCACATCTTATTTTGTAAAGTCTGTTTTCTTAATGTGACATAAAATACTGTTAACTTTCTGTGTTGAGTTTGTTTAGAGTTTTTTTTTTTTTTTTTTTTTTTTTTTTATATTGGGGTACATTGAACCCCCTGTTGGAAAGTAGCAGCTTGTTTCTGTCCAAAGTGACTTTTTCCATAGGCAGTGGAGACCCATTTATTATGCTATTTGCACCTGCTGAGGAAATTTTCACTGATTCCATTCACAGTGACATTATTATAATTTGAAGTACATTCCTCTTTTCATATATTTTTGAAGTATTTGTAAAGATGTGTCATGAATCCTTGATACTCGTGATCAGAGATGATGAATCTTTTGTTATGAAATCTGAGTGCCTGTTTTTCTAGATTCTATGCTTTTGCACTCATTCGCCTATGAAATGTGCAACCGTTTTTAGAAATGTCCTTTATCCTTATTATTTTCTTTAAATTTGTTTTAAATTGTTATATTTTTCATTATTCAATGAAATCCATCAAGTAGTAATAGTAACTTATCAGACTATAAAATAAACATTTTAGTCAACTACCATTTGAATGTCAGAGGCACCTTTATGATAATGAAATGCATATTATAACCTCGGGCGGCACGGTGGCGCAGTGGTAGCGCTGCTGCCTCGCAGTTAGGAGACCCGGGTTCGCTTCCCGGGTCCACCCTGCGTGGAGTTTGCATGTTCTCCCCGTGTCGGCGTGGGTTTCCTCCGGGCGCTCCGGTTTCCTCCCACAGTCCAAAGACATGCAGGTTAGGTGGATTGGTGATTCTAAATTGGCCCTAGTGTGTGCTTGGTGTGTGGGTGTGTTTGTGTGTGTCCTGCGGTGGGTTGGCACCCTGCCCGGGATTGGTTCCCTGCCTTGTGCCCTGTGTTGGCTGGGATTGGCTCCAGCAGACCCCCGTGACCCTGTGTTCAGATTCGGCGGGTTGGAAAATGGATGGATGGATATTATAACCTCAAATGTGGCTGCAATTTATATTTACTATTTCCTCATTACAGTATCTTATTTAATCACTACACTTATGAAATTAAAGCTGATTTCAGTCATTAGAGTAACAAGTAGTTAAAAGGCACTGTATAAATAAGATGATTTGACTGCAACAAAGTTTAAAGCTTATGTTTGTTCATAAAATAAGGCGTATGCATGCCTAGTTACTTAATAGATATAACCAAGCCAGCCCATTAAATCTTGAAATCAGGCACGTTTTCAACTCTTTAGCTATACATTTCTCCACAAAATAAATTGGAAACGGTTACTACATGGACGGTTTCTATAATTCTGTTTTTTTTTCCCCCTAAACTTCAACACTGTCTTTTATTGAAATATTTAGCAGTTTTATGAAATGTTAAAAGATTTTATTGAATAGCTTTATTTTTTTATTTTATACACTAAATCAAATACCTTGCTGCTACTACTGTGTGTACATAGCTATTCTACAAATTAACTGAATTATGGTAATGTGCACAACAACTTAGAGACTTTCCAACCTGTTACATTTTTCTCACACTTTCACCTAAAATGTCAATGTGTTAAAACAGGAAATAGTTTAACTGATACAAGTCATATACACTGCACTTCTACTGTATAAATAAAAGAACAATTATTAAAGTATTCAAAATACACTATTCATACAGATTTAATTGTGTGTGCTGCTGTTTTGAACAGAGTAGTCTTTAGTTTTATAGTCCAGTTTTAAGTTTAAAGAAGTGTCACTGAGAAAACCTTATTGAAATGCAATTTATGAGTGATTTAGTCATTTGGCTTAATTTAATACATACAACATCAACATTATAAGGTTTGTTTTGCAAATTCCATTTAAACCCAAAAAAATACCGCTAATTGAAGGAGTAGTGTCTGGTCAAATACAAATATAGACTAAAAACTTTGCTATTTGCTTATTTTAAATCCCTAACACAAAGTTTTTGAAGTAATTTCTGTACACAATAAAAGGGATATGTAGAAGAGGGATGGGAAATGCCTTGTTCTTGTAAAATATATCTTTTACTGTGTGAACAATGATGGAGCAGTGGTTAGTGCAGCAGTATCATGGATTTAGCCTCCTATGTTTAAATCTTCCACCAGGCTGATGTTTCTGTTGAGTCTGCATGTTCACTCTGTCTTTCACATCCTAAAGAAATAAAGAAATGGGCATTAGAATAATATAGAACTGAGTGTGCAAGAATATGTGTGAGTAGGCTATTTAGGGGGTGTTTCCTACCTTGCACCCAAAGTGACCAGGATAGGTCATCAATGAATCCAGCAGGTTTGAGATCATTAATAGAGAATGGATTTGAAAGATGCACATTTGCAATTGTTACACTGTTTTTCTGTAAATTTTACCTTAATAAACAAAACGAGCCCTTAATTTAAACATATTATAAGATTTGTTATTTATCATATTTTTTTGTCTTTAGATTAATTTGACATGTGACCGCATAAAAATACTTAAAGGTTTCTAAGAAAAACTTGCACTGATCCACAGATCTTAATCCACATCTATCCTAATCAAGCCCAATGGATATATATGCACACCAACATCTGGGAACCTTTTCCCAGATGTTGTAGACTTTAATATGCTGGATTTTTTTTCACATGTGACATGAACCCAACTGTTATGTACAGTACTTTACACATATGAATGATTAATGTGCTCACATTTTACCCCCATTCATAACAGATGTCTGAAGTGATGAGCTTCTTACATACTAGGGTCATGTACATAAAGGAAATCGAGAGCTTACATTCTTTATTTTAGTGTAAAGGGAGCAAGAAGTCCTAGTCTGGATTGCCCAGTTTTTGCATCCTTTCCGATAGCTGTCCCTCAGCTTCAATAAAAGTGCAAACTACTGCTGTTAGCAAATAGTGTGCTGGCTGTGTATCACCCTGCTGTGGGATGACTTGGTAGAGCATTTACATTTTCTGACATAGACCATATGCTTCTATGTCAGACTAAGATGCATCTGCAGTGCCTTACTAGATGTAACATTCAGTCCGAAACAGATTGCAGCATCTTGATTGAGATCAACATGTGTTGTGTGCTGTACATGCAGCAGGCGAGCTACAAGTGAGAATGGGTGATGCAGCCTTACATTTTAAAGAGTCCAATTTCTTAACTCATTAGAGAAATTGGAAATTACAACCATATTTTCCCCAAATAAGAAGACAGTCCCCCCCCCTCCCCCCCCAAAAACAAGAAATTACCTTTTTCCCAATTTACCAGAGGGAACGTTTCTGTGGGTTGAACTAACAATTCTGAGTTTTTACTCTTGTTACATTTTCTTTGCAAAGCTGACTACTCCATTTGATAAAGATGGATTTGTTTACTTTTATCTTGTTCATTTTGAAGCAGAAATAAAGACGAGTGCAACAACTAGCGTAATGTGATTGAGTGTGAAGGTTGGTTTGAGTCTGTACTCTGATGGCTTGTTCATTCCTTCATTGTTCCTCATAGTGCAGGGATTGGTTCTGACTTGATAAACTGAATTAACATCAGTCTCCATATTGGAATATTATTATTGTTAATGCAGCCTTGGCCAGTTACTTCTAACATCTGACTAATGCTGTGCAATTTTTGAAGGAAGGTGAGGTACCCTTAATATTTTTGCTTAATAATAATACATTTTATTTATATGGCACCTTTCCCATGCTCAAGGCACTTAAAATGCTTGCTAGTTGCTTTGTGCAGGGGAACTGAAATAAAGTAAATGCCCATCATTAAAAACTAACATCATCCAATTTGATTTTTATGAAATAAATGATATCTGATATGTTGTTTATTGGTTATTTATTTGAAATATTCAGTGCATTTTTGTTTTCTTAAAAGAAACACATTTTTATGACTGCTGATTTCTCCTTTTTTTTCTTTCTAAAATCGTGCATATTTACGTTTTTGGTTTAATTGTATTCTGAGGATTCTTTCAGATATTAGTTTTATTGGCAACAATAGCTAAGTTTCCATCCAGTTTTTTGCGACGTTTTGTTATCGACAAACAGAATATATGTAAAAAAAAAATGTGCGAAATTTGCTGTCTCCAGCCTGTTTCCATCCAACTGGCTTTTTATCGATAAAATGGTGTGCGTGATGACGTCATCCCCCCCCAAAACGAACTGTCGCATAAGTTTTGTTGTATCGCGAAAAAAATCTGCCCTTGAGCCGTTTCCATACATAATTTTGTGTATGTCGCAAATTATCTACCTTTTGTTTTCCACGTTACACCCCCTCCACTAAACAAAGAAACAAAGAAATGGAGAGAATATTCAGACAGTTTTTTGAAATTTGCCAGCTTACTGTTGTTTCAGTTTCACAAATAATTGGAATTGTACATAATATCCAAAGACGACAGCAGAATGCGACGAAACCCACGGGTATGGGAGAGACGACGGAATAAGACCTTCTGGGAGGAGGTGGTGGAGAGAGACTTCACAGAAAATCTCTGGCTGCAACATTTTAGAATGACACGGCCGACGTTTGAGATGTTTTGTGGATTCATCAGTCCTGATGTTGCGCCCATCACAGGTTGCCACCGACCACCGGTTCCAACCTAAAAGCGGATTGCCATCGCCCTTTACAAGCTGGCAACCTGCGCCGAGTATAGAGTAGTTGGAGAAACTTTCAGGGTTAGTAAAACTACCGTCCATCGATGTGTATATGCTGTGTGCACCGCTATTAAAGAAAAATTAATGCGGCGTTATATCAGACTTCCGACTGTAGCGGAGGCCAATGAAATTGCATACCGCAATTCCTTGGTGCATCTTGTGCCACAGATTTACGGTGCGCTGGATGGCACGCATGTGCCTATTCTTCCCCCAACGGAAGGCTACCGCGATTACATTAATCACAAAGGGTGGCTATCTATTGTTCTTCAGGCCCTTGTTGATGACAGGTGCATGATACGAGACATTTGCGTTGGCACTCCTGGAAGTGCCCATGATGCAGCTGTGTTTGCAGCATCGGATCTGTACAGGTGAGCCTACCTTTCAACATCCCTTCTCAGTGCGATAACAACTGAATTAGTACTGTAACCTGCTTCCCTTAAGGTTTTTAATTAAAACTGAAATTTGAATTAATACAAAATAACGACGTTTAATCAAAAAAAAAACTCTCTTCATCAGACCATGCGAACCGCTCCGTCATTCTCGTTTTGATTGCACGTGATATGTGACACATTTATTTGCGTTAAAGCCCTTTTTTCCGACAAAAAGTGTTTCCAATGTAGTTTTTGCGACATCTGAAATATCGATATGGAATTTATGCGCTAAAGTTAAACGGAAAAATATTATGTCGACATGTACAACATTTTATCGATAATTAGCATTTCCATCAGCTATATCGGGAAAAAAAATTTGAAGCGCTAAATTTTTTCGCAAAAACTCCTTGGATGGAAACCTGGCTACTGATGATCTAAATTTTCCACTAACAACAAATCCATTATTTTTAAAATTTGCATAGGAATGGCCAAATTCATTGGGGAGATATTGGAATTTTAAATTGGCCTAACATCATTGTCTTTGTTGAAATCCTCCTAAGTGTCATGATAAACATGAATGTAACCAAAATAGCTAAGTTTTTTACCTGGTTTGAAATTTTTACTTGTTTGCCCACTATTATTTCACTTTGTGGTAATTATGAAATAATACTTGCATTTAGTAACTGATTAATGCTTGAGTCATTATCCATGTCATTTTAATGACTCCCTGATTCTGCACAATGTTGCAGTAAGTTTGAAGCTAAAGGTAGCAAAAGGCACATGAGAGTAGGCTCCACTGGGAGCAAATGGAAATTGCAGTGTTTCAAGTTGTTTGGGCAGGCAAATAAGAATTTTGCTGTACTCTGTACATATGATATTACCTTTAATGCTACTGGTACTACTGACGACTGTTACTACTACACAGAACAAGAGGGCAGATTGTAATAGAGGACATTCCAGTATATAACTACATCCAACGTCTAAGCACTGTGTGATCTCCTCTCTATCCATTGTGTCCATCTGTCCTCCTATTTTTTGAACACACTTATTCCAGGGTGGTACGGAGCTGAAACATATCCTGTTAGCATTAGGTACATCACAGGATAGGGTGCCACTTTATAACTGAGACAAGCTGATTCACAAGCCTATCTCTGCTCATTGTAGGCCATTTTAGAGTCACCAGTTAATGTGATACAGATCTACAAGCATCAGTTTTCCACAGTGCTGCCCTGCCTGCATTGTTATTAAGCTTGGTGTTAATGTTAAATGATATTCATATGCATACATTACCTTCTATAATCCTCACTGGCACAAGGGTGTGTTAATATTTTTCTGGGACTAAATTAAAATATTCATTTGTGACATTGCAATTCATTAGCCAGTATCAGTTGTTTAATTTATGCATTATGGAAATACAACTTTCAAGAGAACTAAGAAACCTTGGTAAAAGTCAGAAAAATGTCTTTTTAGTGTTGAATATGATACAGGTTAGAGAAAGCAAAGATTGCTATGCAAAGGCATTTTCTCTCTTGAAGACAGAGACTTCAAATTCTCTAGGGCAGAGAACTGATGAGAAGTCATTTACCAGTAGTGGTTTAGAAGGATAACTGAATTATATTCTATTGCTTATCTCATTCACCTGGCATTTACAGGCAGTGTTCAGAATCAAGTAAATAGTCCATTTCTTGCAAGGTCAAGTTAGCTGATACACTATGTGCTCTACAGTCTTAATCAGGGATCAGGTTTAAAGTTAAAAAATGGGACTTTGTTACAAACATGCTGTCGTGCAACTATAACAGCACATTTCAGTCAGTGTTACTGTATTGGTAGTCGGTAATTTCTCAAAGTTATGGTCTTAAGCACAGAAGTAAGGTGAAGAAAAATCATTTGGCTTAAGAAAATAAATGGAACAGAATTAAAAAGTTGGCTGGTATGCTAATGTAGCTCAAATTTACATAAAAAGAGTCTGAGCGACTGGCATATGCATGTTGAGAAAAATGGATGGATCGAAATGTGTGCAGCCGAGCAGAAAGAACATTTGCATTTACATTAACAGACTGCTGCCTTTATCAAGAGTTAATATTTGACAGCACTCTTATGAAAAATGCTTACTTTGTGTCTACATACAGTTGGATTCAGATAATGAAGGGTTAGTAAAAGTTCTTTTTCTTTTCCCCTCCCCAACATCAATGCAAAGGCTGTTTTGTTGACATTTTCTGATGGGCTTGCATAGTAAAATTAACCTTGTTATCTATTTACATATTCAATCACTGTATTTCTCTGCACAAGTGTGTTTAATGGAAGAATGCTGGCCATAAGCCAGCTTTCTTTGTTATGGTTAATAAAATACAGCAGACTGTGGTACACATGTACTTCAGGCCAGGAACACACAGTTCTGGGCTGGTCTTTGAAACTGGCAGACAGCGTACTGTTCTATTGCTGATAAGAGCGTACTGTAAATAAAACTGTACAGCACAGCTCGTTTATAGCTGTAGGGAAAAGGAGAGGCATGGTGCTTGGACTCATTGTTCCTTCTGTACTGCTTATTTTTATTATTGGATGTTGTTGTTCTTTTGTGGATCTAGTCAAATAAATAATTTAACCTTTTGAAAAATTAACACTTTATTTTGTAAACATTGTACATTCTTGATTTTAAGATGTTTTCTTCTGGGAAATTTTTGTACTTTTTTAGGGTAGGAGAATGTTTATTTATATAATGTGCTTATATATCTCACTGTTCCTATATCTTAAAAAAAAAAAAAAAAAAAGTGTTGAAAGAAGTCATCATATGTACTAAAACACTTAACATTATGAGGCCAGTGTTGCTAACTAATGAGTTCTCTTTGTTTCCCTGGGGGCCTTCGTTAATGCTAACGTAATTCTTAAGCTTGTTTAAGAAACAATTACATAACATAAAAAATGTAGTCTCTTGCTCTGTTGCACAATTTGTAACAAAAGAAGAAGGAACTAACAGATGCGTGGGCTCATTGTAACAGAAGAAGCACCATGTGCAATTACAAAATGTTTCCCTTTTCGTGGGTTGTTTTGAAGTGTTTTAATTTGATCTCACCACCCCTAGATAACTGTTTTAAATATGATACCATTTAAAAATGCTGGTAGTTAATGCATCTGCTTCTTTCTTACAATAATCTTGAAATCTGGCTCCTCTGAAATATTTTATTTTGAGATAGTCATCTCTTGGGTGTCTTAAGCTTGGTTTATTTTCTCAGCCTCACACAGGTTGTTGAAGGCAGGCATACTGTATTTTGTAATGTTCTCACACTACACGTTCATCAAAGATTGGTTAATGCAATATTCACCTTTCCAAACTTCCCAAGAAGATTTTCCCCCAGACTGTAACGTGTTTAAAATGCTGTTGTTCTTGTATCTAACAGCTATCAACCATTATTTAAAGAGCTTCCGTAAAAAGCCAAATTTCCCTCTGTGGACAAATAGTTCTCTCTCTCTCTCTCTCTCTCTCTCTCTCTCTCTCTCTCTCTCTCTCTCTCTCTCTCTCTCTCTCTCTCTCTCTCTCTCTCTCTGCATTGGACCAAGACAGAATGACAATGAAACAAAAGAATCATGCTAGGAATCAACTGATTCTTCTGTTTGCCCCACTAAGCATTTTTTGTTAAATAACTAAATCTTCAGTACGATGGCCAGATGTTTTATTAATTTATTTTATTAAAAAAAGTTATCTTACAATTGACTGGCCTTTACAACAGAAAGTCCTAGAGTCTGGTGGCTTTGAAACAAGAAAATCTGAAAGATTAATTAGCCTGAACCTGAACAAACAATTTCCTTCTTTGAGCAACTTGACTCCACGTGAATATACTCTTATTATTTCTTCCGTTTGTATCATGGTACATTCAAAAAGTTTTCTTTTATGAATTTCAGTAATATACTCATTTTATTCACACCTTTTGGTGACCATTTTTTGCTTTACCTTAGTTTAATCGGTTACCATTGTTGGCAGAATTGCTCAACAATTCTGAATAAGGTGTGAATTGGCTAATTCACATTTTAATCTGAATATTTTTGTCATAAATACATTATTTAGAAACTAATGAATGGATGGGAGAGTTTGGAGTACTGAGGATTGTGAGAGCACCAGACTGCTTGCTGGTTTTTGTCCGAACATGAAATTCATAATGGTAAGAAATCAAGATATAGCTATTTTAATCAATGGAGTGGTCCATTAACATACAAAATCCACACATATAAAACCATTCAAAATGGGGTATACTACCTGTGCTCTCCCCAGGGGAACAACAACTTGAAAATTAGGTGTTATAGTGACAGAGCCATGCAGTCTATACACTATGCCCACTCATGTATGCAGTTCATATTCCTCTAAAGTCAATCTGGAATATTCATATTTTAAGATCTTTTTCCTACTTATTTCCCCTTCATCTTTTGCCAGATAAAATCACTGTATCCAATGCTTTCCTGTTTGGGAAATGCAAACTTGTTATAACCAATGCAATGCCTTTGACTTGAATGCAACATCTTTATGTAGCAGTCAGTACCTACCAGTGCTTAGGAGAATGTATTTTTCAGTTTTATTAATTGATCTGAAAGATTGATATGGTCCTAAGAAACAATAGGCATACTTTTTTTTTTTTTTTTTTTTTTTTTTTTTTTTTTTTTTTTAAATTTCTGGTATTCGGTATATTCTATCATTTTACAAGGCAATCTGAGATAACTACTGTATTTCTTGGGATAGAACTGACAATAAAAAGACAACAGCCCTGCCAAAATGACACTTGTACTCATACAAAACAGACAGACTGACAAGTAGATGCTATGTAGGAGCTGCTATTCTTTGTGAACAGTACTTGAAGTCCTTTTGAGATAGTGGTCTCTCATATGAAGCCTTGGTTATGTCATTCAGCGTGCTACCATGACGGTTAATGCACAATAGCTGTCTAGCTTTATCTTCTGAAGTTTCTTATTGAGGCAGTGGTATACTTTTGCAATTATTTTTATAAAAATGGAAATATTGTATTTACAGTTTTGTACTTTAGACACCTTTTTAAGCTATTTTTTCATGACAAAAAAAATTCTAACCTGAGGTGGCTATTTGCTTTGGATGTAAAAATTAGCTTTTTTTCCACATAGTTAAATGGATCATCAAGCAAATACCTGAACGTAATTACGTTGGCTTCTTTTGACTTAATCACTCCATCTTCTTATTCCAATTGTATTTCGAATTGTATTAATGATTACTCTGCCTCTGCCGCAAAACACACTATTGTCTTTTTTTATGAACACATACAATTACAATAATAATAATTCATAATTCTTTGCATTTATATAGCGCTTTTCTCACTTCTCAAAGCGCTCAGCAATTGCAGGTTAAGAGCCTTGCTCAAGGATCCCAACAGAGCAGAGTCTCTTTTGGCATTTACATACATGCTGTGTTGTAGCATATAATAAAGATTTATTTTAATAACGTAGGGGGAGGGGGAAGGGTATTTAAATTGATTGCATATTCGGTATATTTACAGAATCAGAGTATTTAAAATTGGTGTAGTAGTTCATTTTTCCTTGATCTGTATTTTATCTGATCAAATGACTTCCTGTTTTTACTTGTTATAGCCTCCGTGATCTTTTGAAACAATACCCAGAAAAAGTCATGGCTGGTTTTCAAAGAACTACAGAATCTACACCTGTTCAATGATTCTTTGAATAAAAAGAAAGGCCTGATAGGAGTAAAAATTCCGCTAGACTGAAGTGGAAACCTTGGCAACCTTTAAGACATATCTAGATGAGATATTGGGACAGCTTAGGTATTATGAGCTTGATGGACTGAATGGTCTCCTCTTGTTTGTCAAATGTCTTTTATGTTCTAAATATCCACAGACTTCTGTCTAATTTTAAGTGCACTGATTTCATCTTTTGTGATCTCTTTCTCTGAAGTTAGATTGTTGTAACCTTGAAATCTATTAATATTTCTGTGCATCAGAATATGTAACAAGTACTTTTTAGATAAATTATATGTAATTAGCAAGGTTATTTCAGTTCAGGATCACAGAGGGCAATAGACTATTCTATCTGCTTTGAGCACAGGCAGGAACGAGTCCTAGATAAGGCCATTGCATAGCCCACTCATATACACACACTAAGGAATGTATTCACCACACATCTTTAGGAATGTGCAAGGAAAACTGAAGTACACAGAACCTACACAGACATGAGGAGAACATGCCGATTCTACATTGATAATAACCAGGTGCACATTTGTGAAGATTCAAGGGTCCATGAATGGAGCGACTATTTCTGTATACTGTTTATACTTATTTAAGGTTAATATTGAGAACCTTATGGTTATTGCTGCTTTTACTTCTGCCTTCCTGTTTTAATAGGTTTTGACAAGACATTACTGCATTTATTAATGGGGTCTTTTTTTCCCTTCTTTCTTCACCATTCTGAAAGAGATGACCTGTTTGAATGCATGTCTCACATTTTATTTTGACACAATATTTGCACTACATTCTGAGAGAATTAAAAAAGCCAGTTTTTAATGGAGTGACTAGTCATAATGTTTGTATTCTGAGGCACCTTGATTTCAAAGTTGTCATGATTTACCTCCAACTGTGTTCAAAGTATACATTAAACACCCACTTGCATTTAAGGTGCTAATGCTGCCTAATGTGCCGTTAATACACATGCTTAAAACGCTTCATACATTTTTCTTGTACTTCATCATTATCACCTACAGTACAGAGTTTCATCTTCAAACATTATGAATTATTTAACATTAAAGAACTTAAGCGATACATGCATAACATGAACAATGCTATACCAGATTTTCTTCAACATTTTAAGTTTTTCGTGGTGCAACAGCAAGAACTTTTATTAAGAAAAACTAATGGAGGAATGCTGCGGTGGGTTGGCAACCTGCCCGGGATTGGTTCCTGCCTTGTGCCCAGTGTTGGCTGGGATTGGCTCCAGCAGACCCCCGTGACCCTGTGTTCGGATTCAGCGGGTTGGAAAATGGATAGATGGATGGATAATGGAGGAATGAATATAGTAAGAGAAATATGATAATTTAATGTGTGTATCTCTCTATCTCAGTTCTGGCTTCTCATCCTCCTTTCAGCAGTCAGTCATTACCCCAGCTTCCCTCCCTGTTCTAGTGATATATGCTTCTGGACCTGAGTTGACTTTAACTTTCCAGGGTCACTTTTGGCCCAGCTCCTGTACCACTTTTAGAGGCAAGGCATCCCTGTATTGGTTACAGGGATAATATTCTAGAATTATTTGTAGTGAACTTTAATGAGTTTGCACCTTTTTAGTTGCCTTCAATTGGCTTCATTTCCTCTCCTTTTAATTAATTTCTTATTAGGACACAACAGTCACTGCTTTCTCAGCTTGAGATTTTTTTCTGACTCTGATGCCTTTTATTCTTTTTGCAACCCTCAAGGGCTCCACTTTCCTTATAAAAAGATGTATTTCACATGTCTTTTGGGTTGTTAATCATGTGTGTGCTGCCTGTGGTCCAAGTGCATTTTGCAAGGCTTACTATTCTGTTTCAGTTCTCTTCTTTCTACAGTGCATGAAAATGTGTGTTGTCAATTCCAACACATGGTGCTTCCTTCTCTTCATCTCCTAGAGCTTCCCTGTGCTGAACTTTCTGACTATGATTTGTTCACCAAGTGATCACACAGTGGTTGCAGCCATCTTTATGTATTGTAATATATATTTTAATTTTTATTTTTATGATGAAAAAATTATCAATATAGCAGACTAACAATTTCAGCTGTGAAATGCTGAAATTCAAAAGTGCTTTGTTTGACACACGAGAACCCATAGCCTTGGCTGCCTACTGTTTTACATTCATTTACTGTATTACTGTACCGCATATTGCATTCTTCACCTACAAAACTTCTCAGCTGTGGTTATAGATTAGGGAATAAACACACTTCTAAACTTGCAAAAAGAAACAAATCTACTTGATTAAACTATATAATGATAAAATGTGAGTTTATAAGTGTGAGTTTTTCAATTATAAAGTTAAAAATATATTTACTATTTCTGATGTTGAGCAAATATTCAGAGAGTACATGTAAATTGGTTGATAATGAAGTTTCGGAAAAAGTGAGGATTTATGCTTTAAAGGTATTTAGGTATTTTTGTGCTTATGTTCAATAAAATGAATTAATGTATAACAAGCCTAACACCTAATTTGTATTTTAATATATTTTTATTGAGGTTTTTTTTTTTTTTTTTTTTTGTTTTTTTTTTAATTATTCCTCTTTTTGAAATCTGTAATTCAAATAGTGGCTGGCTACCTGTACGGTGTAAATCGGACACTGGTTGTGCTTTCGAGAACTGCATGAAAATAAATAGCAACTGATACTCGCCACACTAAGAATTGTTTTGTGGTTGCATTAATTATTTTGTAATTGTACATTACTTTGAACTTGCAGGGAACAAGTGATAACTAATAATGCATTCAGCACACGCCCATATGTATGGAGTTGGAATGACTGGGATTCCAGAATAAGAAAGGAAAAAAGATTTAGTGTAATTCAGCAATGTTTAAATGACTGATTTTCTAATAATGGACTCTGGTTGTAATGGGCCTTCACCAAGGTTGTCTTTGGTACACAGGACCACAGATATGATTAGTATGAAATGGTACCTAATATCGTATACATGGGTTGTGCCAGTCTACCAGAAATTACAAAGATGCAGGATCTGGAGAATAGATATTCCTATCCTAAGATGCATTCATTGGATGACATCTGTTCTGAGTTTTGCTAGGTTTAGGTTTTTGGTTTAGTATTCTTTTTGAGTTTGAGTCAGGAATCAAACTAAAATAATGACTTTTTTTTAATTTACTTGTTTGCTTATTTCTAGCTGGTGCAAAGGCATTTGTTTGTGATCAGTGTGGAGCCCAGTTCTCAAAAGAAGACGCTCTGGATTCCCACAGACGCACACATACAGGTATGGTGACTGATGACAGATCAATTATTGATTTTGGTACTGATCACAAATCAAAGCTCACCTTTGTGTTCTCCAGCTATTAATGCAGAACAGATTGTCAGCAGAGGGAAGCCATATTGTGTTGTACTGGTCAGAAGACTGAAATGCCTTTTTAATTATATCCTATGTGGTTAAAGTTTATGAAGGTGCAGTATTTTTTATTATGTCTGTAATACACTTGCATGCTAAAACAAACCAAAAAAAAATTTAAAATACACTAGCTAAATATTGCAATTGAATAGGGTATTGTGATACATTATATATTAGATATTAAGATGTAGGAGAGCTGTTAATTTAAAAGGCATTTGCAGTCCTTCTGAGTCCATGTTTTTTTCTTCATTATGTGTGCACGCGTGTGTGTCTGTGTGTGCGTGTGTGTGTGTGTGTGTGTGTGTGTGTGTGTGTGTGTTTTGCAGGAAAGAGAATTTCCTCCTATCTGTCTATTGTCATTTTGTGTATGTTGTTATATGTGAACTTTCAAGTCCTTAAAGTGAATTACAGGTCAGAATGACAAGGGACTGTGGCTTCTGAAATCTACCACTCTTACTGGGGAGAATGTAAAATGATTTAGCAAAAGACCACAAAAAAGCAGTGTCTATATAGAGTTATTGAGTTTCAAAAAAAGTAAATAAAAAATGGAAAAGTAGGCAGAATTTACGTGAACACCAAATACAGAGGCATGCTACGTGACAATATTGACTGGGAGCTAAAGTTTACTTTTACCAAATACACAATATAAACATCACACACATCCATGCAGAATCTATTGTAGTTATTATAACACTATAAGAAAAATAACTAATCATTTTGATATGAAAAATGTATGCTGGAATGTTTATAGTATGGTGTGTGTGTGTGTAGAAATAGATATGTTGATATACAGATCTAGAGGTATGTAATTATAATATTCTCAAACTTTCTTGACCCAGTTCAAGTTTCAGGATCACAGTAGGATGTATAGAACCATCATTTTGGGGAGGGTAACAATACATTGCAGAACACACTTTTGCACACACCCGTACCCACTTGTGGTGACAATTGCAAGAAAATGTATCTCAAGGAAAATAATGATTCTTGCTTGTGTATATAATGTTTGGAAAATGGCAAAATACATTATTAATATGTATGTTTGCATTTGTGTATGCATGTATGTAGAGTATATAAATCCTATTTTGTGATTATGTTGGTGTATATAAAGGAACAATGTCTAGTAGACTCAGGAATAAACCTTTATTAATCCCAAAAGGCTCCTGAAGTAGCAATGATAATCATTGCATCACAGTGACACCTAATATACAGTATACATGATCATAATGTAATTTGCAGTCTCTGTTTCATACAGTTTTACGTTCTCTTACACATTTTTTTTAATATTGCAGGTTTTTAAATGTAACTCTTACTTTTCTAAAAATTGTTATATACATAGCATTTGAACAATTAGAACAATAACAGATCTTATTGTGTCCCCATTATACTCTTTATGCAAGGTAAAAAATTACTTTTCTACGTGACTAAAAATATATTCTTTTTAAATATCTCTTTTGATAGTCTCATTTTTGTGATGAGTAGCAAATGTGCTAAGTCTACATAAGTCTGTAGTGTGCTAGCTTCTTCCTTTAATATGACGATATGCTGTAAATCTCTTTGAGCATGTTTACATAATGAAGGTATAAATTACTTTTGTGGTATCTTTTCCTACAGTAAAAGTATATTTTCTGTAACCTGCCAGAGTATCTGGTAGTATTTGTCTCTTTACCTGTTTATTGACTTCAGATTACTCACTATGTACTGTGGTTTATTTGTTGTTGTAATATTCATATATGAATGTGGTGGTTCTAAAGTGAAGGATCTTACAAAGACACCTTAAAATATCTATTGGTCATCATTTAGGCTTTAAACCAAAATCACTTCCAGGGTTGTCCTTCCAAAGTTTAGGGACCAACATATCAGGGTACCCTTACGTTACCCTCTTATGCTGTTGCTTCCCTAGCTCCTGAGATCCAATTTTAGAATCAGGCATCCAATTCTTTTCTGGAACTAACTGCCCTTGGCAGTAGACATCAGGGTCCTACTAACCACTAGGATGTCCGCTGCTGCCACTTCCTTTTATAATCCTCTCATAGTACTTGCCAGTTATCCGGTTTCTTTTTTTGCTATACTTGTCGTCATTAAATTTTAAGAAATTTCTCCTCTTTTACTAAAAAAAATTATTCCTCAGGTTCTGCTTATTCCACTTTGATGGGTCAGGCTTTAACAACATGTTTTGTTCACTATTCCTGTATAAAAACATATCATTGTTCAATGTAGGAAGCTGAAGATGGTAGCCAGTGTGTATTGAATATAAAATAAAGAACAGCACAGTGGAGTGTAATTCTATTTGTTTAGCTTATTTAGTATCGTTTTCCAGTATATTAGTATGAATTTATTTTTAATCCATCCATCTGTCTTCCTAACCCACATATCCAGGACAGGGTTGTGGGGCATCTAGAGCCTATCCCAGCAATCATATGGTGCTATGCAGCAACACCTGAACAAGGTACCAGTCCATAGCAGGATTTACTTTTAATAAAATGTGCAATTAAAACTGTTCTGGTGAAGATTGGTGTGTACCCTATCAAACAGTAGAGTGTACTGTTTTCTCAAGGTAATAGACTTGTCAGCATCAAGTATTACTGTGCTATTACTTGTAGTTACAAAATGTGACCAAGTTTTGTGCTACTTCAGCATGAACCGTTTCATTTTAAAACTTCCCAAACAAATTTACTGCACCATTAAGCTTAGTGCAAGAGTGCAGAGGAGGATTCAGGTGGCCTCTTAAATTTCAACCACCAAAACCGTGTGACATCCTGTCACTGCCTGTGATTTGTCATTCTCTTGTTACCAAACCTGTGAGGTACTGGGTAATCTTACTGTGTTGCATGATACACAAAGGCACTGTGCTGTTCAAATACTCCCAAAGACCAAGTGCGTAAAACTTAAAAATAAAATGATCATTTTGTTTTCCTTCATTTGGCTGCTATAGAAATGTTTTGTATTTGTGATGATTTTAGGTTGGGGTAACATTGAACAGTTTTAAATCAAAAACAAAAATGTTTCTTTTTTTGATTAGTAAATATAGATTATCAGAATTGCTCAAATGAATTTATAATCCTATTTAATTTCCAATTATCAATAATTTAAACTATACTGAATATAATATTGCGGTCTGAGATTTGACTTCAGTGATGCAAAACTTAATAATGTGGGCCACACATATTTGACAGGCAGTCCACAAAATATACACAGAAGCCTAACATTAAGAAAATCTAAAGGTAGCGATGGAGACTCTGATGGCGAACCTGAGCACACACACAATGCTTATTGATGCAGTTAATTAAATGTCAGGTCACTTGCAGATATTGTGCCATTGTGTTTTGAAGCGTAAACCAGAAGGTTGCCAGTTCTGGCCCACCTTCCGAATACTAGGTCAGGTATGTTATGTCTTGACTAACTTTTTCCTGTGCTTCATCTGTAAACAATTGTTTCAAAACTAACTGATTTTGATTTGATTATGTTAATTGTATTATTAAGTGACATCTAAATAAATAAATATAAATGTATGCATAAACAATTTGAAGGTATCTAAAACATACAGGTAAACTTGGGTAAACACAACCTATCATTTACAATAATAATTTGTATGACACTTTTTATATACACATTCACACTAGCAATGTGCTTATGCTATCAACTATTCCGCAGTTTTTCTGCTATTCTAACTTCACCACAGTTGGACTAGCTTAATGTTATTCCTAAACAACAACCGTTTCTATTTGCTTTTTCTTGTGTACACTAAGTCGTACAAGGAAAGCCTCAATGTGATTTAACAGTCCCACAGCCTTGACTCTCGAAGAAGACAAGAAAACTATCACAAAATACCTTTTAGGAAAAAAGGAAGAAATCTTGGCAAGGGCAATCAAGAGAGAGACCTCCTTCCTGGTAGGTTGGGCATGCAGTGGGTGCCAAAAAAATGGGGTTAATGCAACACAAAATGGAACACAAGTAATCCTCTTCAAAGAGCTAGACAACCAGCCTATTACTGCCCCCTCAGAAATACAAAAGTTCAAGCTACTTTGTTCTTACACAGCGTTCCTCACCAAGTGCAGGCATAGAACACAGCGACAACTCTCAAGGAAAAATGCAAGAATAGATCATACCACTCTCTAAATGTAAGTAGAATCTAATTAACATAATTGTAAAACAACAATATTTGTCCATCAGCAAATTGTAGAACCACTGCCAGATTGTAGAAAAGGAGTCCAACAAGCCAGGCATAGTCACATGGCCAACAAGCCACCTCCTTTCTACTAGCAATTCAGTTCTGGATTGAACAATCTGATGAAAATACCCTTCTACCTGATGATTCCAGTGCTCCTTTATCTGAGATGGCCGTTCTGGAGGCAGGCAAACAACTTGGCAGTAGAGCAGTGGCACAAAGTGCCACTTGAGGATACCAAGAAGAGAAACAGAATAGGGGAGGTACAGTAACAGTTTATAAATATTGTATTACAGTAATCCCTCGCCGTATCGCGCTTCGCCTTTCACGGCTTCACTCTATCGCGGATTTTATATGTAAGCATATTTAAATATATATCGCGGATTTTTTGCTGGTTCGCGGATTTCTGCAGACAATGGGTCTTTTAATTTCTTGTACATGCTTCCTCAGTTGGTTTGCCCAGTTGATTTCATACAAGGGACGCTATTGGCAGATGGCTGAGAAGCTACCCAACTTACTTCTCTCTCTCTCTCTCTCTCTCTCTCTCTTGCGCTGACTTTCTGTGATCGTGACATAGGGGGATTGAGCAGGGGGGCTGTTCGCACACCTAGACGATACGGACGCTCGTCTAAAAATGCTGAAAGATTATCTTCACGTTGCTACCTTCTGTGCAGCTGCTTCGTGAAGCGACATACTGCACGGTGCTTCGCATACTTAAAAGCACGAAGGGCACGTATTGATTTTTGATTGTTTGTTTTTCTCTGTCTCTCTCTATCTCTCTCTCTCTCTCTCTCTCTCTCTTTCTCTGCTCCTGACGGAGGGGGTGTGAGCTGCCGCCTTCAACAGCTTTGTGCCGTGTGCTTTGCATACTTAAAAGCCAAACAGCCCTATTGATTTGTTTGCTTTTCTCTATCTCTCTGACATTATCTGCTCCTGACGTGCACTCCTTTGAAGAGGAAGATATGTTTGCATTCTTTTAATTGTGAGACGGAACTGTCATCTCTGTCTTGTCATGGAGCACAGTTTAAACTTTTGAAAAAGAGACAAATGTTTGTTTGCAGTGTTTGAATAACGTTCCTGTCTCTCTACAACCTCCTGTGTTTCTGCGCAAATCTGTGACCCAAGCATGACATATAAAAATAACCATATAAACATATGGTTTCTACTTCGCGGATTTTCTTATTTCGCAGGTGGCTCTGGAACGCAACCCCCGTGATGGAGGAGGGATTACTGTACTTTTATTTTAATATTATTGACTAACAGATATTCAGTATGCACAGCTAATCAGCAACTCTAGTCAGGGTATCCTAAACTGAAATAATAAGTCTTCAGCCTAGATTTGAAACCTGAGACTGAAGGGGCACCTCTTAGCTTTTGGGCCCTGAAACTAAAAACTCAACCTATTACATTTGGTTGTGCTTATTTTAATTAAGTGTAATCATTTAGAAATTATAATATGATTATTGTAGGTATTATATTTTATTATGGCTCACCAGAGCTAAAGCTTCCCTGTCTTAATCTCCATGTTATTTTTTGAGTTTATATTCATACAAATATAAAGGTTTATTAGTTTTGTTCCATCCCATTTCTGTATGTGGTTAGTCTGACCATAACATGAATGTTACTGGTGTCATCATCATCTTGATTGTGTTAACATATAGTGTAAATGTTTCAAAATTGTCATTCATTGTATTTTTACTACTTTTTTTTTTCTCCTAAAATGTTTTCAGTAATTTATTTTTTTTATTAATTTTTCAAAATGTCATATTTACCATATGGTTCTGTTCTGATTAAATGCTGCCAACCACTGAAATAATTTTAAATATACTACCTTTGTATTATAAAAGAAAAACACTGAACAATTTGCATTTCTTTTTATGAGAAGAAAAATGCTTTGTTGGATCATTTTTGTTGATTTCATGATGTATTAGAGAGGAGAGGAATAAAGGTTAAGAGAGAGAATATGAATGTGGTGGGTGTAACGGAGCAAGATACAAAGGACAGGAGGATATGGAAAAAGATGATCCACTGTGGCAACCCTTAATGGGAGCAGCCTAAAGAAGAAGGTAATGTAGTAGCTGTTTATGGTTTAAGCCAGTGCTTCTCGGGTTCAGTCCTGGTGGCAGCAGGATTTTTGTCAGTCATTTTCTCTCTAATTGGTATCATTGTTTGTTTAACTGGTCTTCATTCAGAAAATAACAGTAGTGTCAAATTTACCTTTATACAAAAAAGAAAAAAAAATTAATACCACTTTTTTATCCTAATTTAAATACCAATTACTAACCAGAAAAGCAGACACTTGGGCAAGCAACACTGAATGCTGAACAACTGCGACAGTAGCGTAGCCAGACATTTGTTGGTGGGTGGGCATATATGAAGCTAGGTGGGTGAATAAAATTTTACCAGTTTATAAAACTTGACTATTAGTGGCAGATCGATGGAGATCCTGTAATAAAACTCTGCTGAGTAACGCACACAACATTGGAAGACACACAAACACAAATTCAAAGATCCAGCTGAGGCTGGGAAGGTGCCTCATTGATCACTAATAGGTCTTCTGGGGCAAGTGGAACAGAAGCACTAGCATCTGACCTGTCAGCATTGGCTGGGACTGTGCTTTCCAGTAGCAGAGACAGAGAAGGCAGAGTTTTATTTTCATCAACCGAAGTTTACTTGTCAACTTCAGATGTGTCATCTTCTTCTAAAGTACATCAAGGTCTTTTAAAGAAACTAAACAGAGAGCTCCGTTTAGCCATTTAAGCGTACATTATTCTAGGCTGCTTTAACCTAGGTTTTTCATCATATGCTAATTCGCTTAACAAGCTGTGAGCAAACAAATCATACATGCACATGCATGACTTGATGATTGGATGGGGGTATGGTCATAAAATACCAAATTTAAATATGGATATATTTACAGTACATGTTATATTCGATGATTAATAATACTAACATAAATATCTAAACTGTTTTACATAAAATATATATTTCAATTTGAAAATTGAAACGTGCCCATCCATGGCCACTTTCCCATACTGGACTGTAACTACTTCTGCGTCAGTCCCAATAATCAGGCTTCTTAGTAAATAATGACGTAAATAACCAGAACACCTCAAATAGTGGACTGAAATCATGACGATGATGAAATTCTGTAAATTTAAAATGTAAACGTGAAATTATCCCAAGTAGATTAGATTAGATTAGACAAGGGGGCTTCGCCCCCTGCTCGCTACGCTCGCCTACCCCCGCCGTTTTGAACCCGTGCCCGCTGGGCAGCCGTAGTTTCAGACGCGCGTTGTAGGAGCTTGGGTTGTTTTGAATCCGTACTTGCCCTGCTTCTGCGGTTTGAGATGTGCGTTGTAGGAGTTTATCCGTCGGTCGAGCTCGTTCGGTTTGAACCCGTGCCTGCTTTGCCTCCGCAGTTTCAGACAGTGGGTCGCGTTCAGCATTTTGTACGATCCCAAGCAGCACATTATTCCTAACTTCACTCCGCAGTAGTGCCATGCACAATATGGCGGTGATGCCTGCGCCTTCACTACGCAGTAGTGCTACTCACAATATGGCGGCAACGCCTGCGCCTTCTGTATTAGGTCAGGTTTTACCATGCTGTGTAGGCGCCTTTGCCTTTCGTATTTTCCCGCACCTTCCGACGCGCGATGTAGGTGCCTGCACCTTCCGGGTCTGCCTCCGCTGTGTGGTGTGGACGTTTAACTGTCGTTTTTTCTGCTTTTATATTCTGTATCTCGCTGTGCATGTGTTTCGTGCCTAGGTTTTTTTGAAGCTGTTGCATTCCAGTTTTCATCATCTGTAACCTGCTCTCCATGTGTTTGGCCCCGTTCTTTATGATGTTTTACTTTGTTTCCTACTCTTTTATTTCTGACCTCGCTTTATCCTGCTTGCGGCATGTCAGACGGTTCGTAGTCTCTCCCGTTTCGCTCTGGGGCGGGGGGGGCTTTGTGTGGCGCCTGCGCACGTTCGTAATCTCTCCCGTTTCACTCTGGGGAGGGGGGCTTTGTGTGGCGCCTGCGCACTATGTCTCCTGCGTCCACGGGCAGGTCCCTGCGTCCATATCCGGTTCACCATTCTCGGTTAGTAATATGGATTAGATTAGATAAACTTTATTTCCAAAGGGAAATTCAGAACATATATTCAAAACATGTAATATGTATTAATACCCAATACATTTAACAAACCCAGTTTTTCTAATTTTGAATTGACACTAAAACGTTGAAGCTGAGAAATAGCAGCTTGTTTAATTAAGGCAGGAGTTAATATAATTTTGACTTAATTAAATTTAATCAAAATCAGAATTCGATGGGATGAAAACCTGTAGCCAGCAGGGGCCCCTGGACTCGACTTGAAAATCACTGATTTAAGCAATGGAGACCAGCTTCTTATCGGTAGACTTTGATTTTGGTTTCTCGTTCCAGCCTGCTGGCTGCTCAAATCATTGTATTTAACCACACTGCTTTTTAATTAGATCTCATATTGTTCCATTCAAATTTAAATTAACCTACAGTATAAGAGTCTATCAATATGAACTACTGTGCAAGAAAAGTACACTCACACTACAGGATTTTGGCTAATATTCCTATTTGCATTTGCATAGTAAAATTTATACTGATAACATATTAAATAACCCACTATGATTTTTTTCTTTCATTTGTAGCCAAATCATTTCAAGATACAGTAATCAGTACAAAAGCTCTCACCAAAGAAATAGTAGAGTCACTATTACATTGTTGTGAAGTTAAACTGTCACATATAATGTATATATTAAGATACCTATAAAAAAGAACACAGCTCAAATTTTAATTCACAGATAAAATGTAGGACTGTGTCTTCAAATTAAGCAAAGACTTAAGGTCCAGAAAATAATTAACCTCAAATTAATACATTATTTGCCATATTAAAGTTGCTTGACAGGAACAGATATGGAACACTCTGTACAATTTAGGAGGCTTAGCGGTATAGATTGATTTGTCTAACCAAAATATCACTTATTTTACAGAGTTTGAAAAGTTAAGAAATTTGACCTGGTCATACATACATGATGTAAATAACCAGTCATTTTCTTTGAACTGATGCTCATATGTTATAGGTTTTGACTATTTTTGAATGTATCTTGTATGTTTTTAAAGCTGTTTCTGCAAGTAGATTTAAACCTGGCTGTCAAGTAACTCTTGTAGCAATAGTTACCATATCTGAATAAAATCTTGAAAGGTCAGATGACTTTTGAGAACATTAATCTAATTACTTCTTCTCCAAAAGCCCTGTTAATCCAGAGCATTTGTTCACAGTGTTGTGTGTTACTAGATTTATTTAAAAATTAATGTGAACTACATAGTTAAAATAACGAACACCATATACATTTCTTGGGTAATTGAAAGTAATCAAACATTTTTAAAATGGCAGTTTTAATAAACGTTTGCAAATCAAGTTGACTGACAGCATGACTGCAGATTGTCATAAGTGAAATTGGTGTTGGTTTTAATGTGTGAAGAGGAAAAAGATATATTCTGAAATAAAAGTACATTGAACAAGATGCAACAGTCTTCTATCCGAGATAAATTGGAACGTTGTCAAAGAATGGCTCCTTCCTTTGATCTGTTGCAGTCTGACATACTGTAATTTTGCGCTCTTTGTAAGATGTATGAAAATATGGATGTTCAGAAAATATATTAATGAAAGGTAACTAGTGATTGTTACCTGCTTCATTAATGGATACAACACAAGTCAAATGAACTGAAGTCTTACTTAATCTGTGGTCATCAGCAAACATTACTATTTGTAGCCACATCTTCTGTAAGTCTTCTTTGTTTGAGTGCATAATATTTGTATGTAAGCATGTGCAGGTATACTGTATAAAATATATGGACAATACAGTGGCACAGTGGTTAGGCATGCCACCTTACAGCTCTGGAGTCCTGCATTTTCAGTCCAAGCTTAGCACTGACTTTGAGTTTGCAGATTCTCCATTTTTTGGCTTGTATTTTCCTCATGCTTTTTCTCCTACATACCAAATATGTGCGTAATAGATTTATTGGTTACTTTAAATTGGCCCAGTATGTGTAAAGTGTGGATATGGACTGGGGAATGAGTGTGCCTTGTGATAAACTTGACACCCTGCTGTGTATGGTTGTTTTTCACTTTATGCTTACAGACACCTGAATATTCACCAGCTCCCTTCAAATTATTTAGAAGATGGGTAGAGATGTATGCAGTATTTATGCAGAGTTTCCATTTGCTTTTGCTCAAACCTTTACAGATCACCAAGGGGAAAAAAAAAACAAGCAGGCACTTGTAGAATGTGTATACCCAACACAGACAGTAACTGAGTTTGGAATTTGAACCCAGGGCACTGGATCATGAGGGAGCACTTTTACCTTCTTTGTTGTTCAAAATGTTATTTTGGAAAAAAGGCCATTATATATAGTTTATACGCATAAAAAAAAATTCTCTGTGTATTCATATTAGTAAGAATTGTATAAGTAATCTGAATATTAGAATACACATGTAAAGTGCACAAAATAGTATATAGTCTGCTATTTAAACTGTAGTAATGTGCTTTGCGTATGTACAGTACATGTACATTAATCTATCCATTTTCATCACTTGCGGCTTGCTTAGAAACAAGTGGTGCTTTTAATGTCTGCTTAATTTTGTGTTTATATAAAATTAAGACAGACCATTTTCTGCCTTCAAGTGAATTGCATTAACAATAAAAGAAATACAATAAAGACATCTAACAACAAATCACAAGGGCATAAATACAAGCAAATCTTCCAGGTATGGCAGCAAACAAGCAGGCTAAATTTAGGCTGGGGACTCAGCAAGTAATGTTGACAGCTGGATTCCTGACTACTTGCCAGAGATTTAAACAGTAGTCTTTCCGTCATGTCCTGTAGTAATCAAATTCTCTTTTCACATCTGTAGTTCATTACTTTCACCTCTGGAGCAGTTCAGGATCCCATTCAAAATGCAGGTACATTAACTAATGACTCGTACAGTGTGCCTGTAGTATATTTAGCCTGCTACATCAAATTATCACATAATTCAGCAACCACTGGAGCTGCAGAGGCTATTAAAGTGAAATGCTGTCAAGAGTAGACCACACAAATATAGTTACATGTTAGACTTAATCATTTTAATACGTAGTTGAGTTTCTCCATTATCATTATGATTTTCATACAGTAGAAACATTTGTTGTTGGTTTTTCATTCATATAATGAATTTTCATTTATTTTATTTATATATATATATATATATATATATATATATATATATATATATATATATATAATATAATATAATATTGTTCTACAAAATAAATGTGTTTTGAAGAACCAACCTAACCTAAGCACATTACACACTTTTCTGGGCATTTATTGATCCTTGAACATGCAATTACAATGTGTATGAGTTTGTTTAAAAATATATATTCTTTCGATGTTGTTAATGGAATGTTTTGATTGGGGCTGCTAAAGCTCCTCAGCCTTTATAATGCCTCGCTGTGACTGGTCTTTTTCTTTAGCTAAGTTGGAAGGCTTTCTTATCTTTTATAATTCTTGTGTGCATCTCAAGAGAGTTCTTGTTGTTTGTTACAAAATTTTTATGTATCCCTCTTATGACAAATTTCTGTTTATCTCTCTGTCTACAATGACATGTACACATTTTAATTTAAAAAGAACATAATTTGCCAGTAAATCTCAAACAGTAGCTCTTCCTGATTATGCTCATTGTATAGTATACTTTAATGCAAAGTTAATATATGTGGCATAGCACATTTTATAATGAAAACTATCAACAAGTACTTTAAAAAGAAAAGTAAGTTGCTTTTAGGCTTGATGTGATATAAATACCAATTAACCAGTGTTGGAACATTTTAACATAAGTTGACAGTCACTTTGCAAGTTCCTTTTTCTTTAGCTGCTTTTTTAAAGCTCCATTGGTCATATCATTGATGTATTATTCAATTAAATTGGCTTATGAAGCTTGATACCACAAAATAAAAATAATTAATAAATGCGATGTAGAGCAATCTTGTTTGCTTGGTCTTGGAAGGATGGTATCAGAAATTAAATAATGCCTTACAGTAGTTCTGTATTGCTGAAGGTTTCAAGGCTCTGAAACAAAAAATCTGTATAAGCAGAATACTTGCATGGTAACCAGAGAGAGACTGTAGTGTAAATGAATCAATACTTTCATAATAGAATGTTATTTGCACAAATATGACGTCTGAATTTATTGATACTTTGTTTGGTAAAAGCTCATAGATTTTGAGGATAGCATCAGTAGGGGAGAATAAGTTCCTCGGTGCCAGGATATTTGAAAAGGGATGGGGGAAAAAAAGGCCACATACCACCGGTTATATGCTAAACCATAATACAGTCATGATTTAGCATGACCTAGGTTTTAGGACAAACCTCTCTGTGCTCCTAAACACCTCCTTGCCAGTTCAATAAAATTGTTAAAATGTAGCATATATGTTTTATCAAATAACTCCTCATCCTAATTTTTTTATAATATAATATCCTTTTTAGGAAATATGTTAGTGTACATTTTTTCCATGTTTCCAGGGCCATCTCAAAACATTTTTGTGCCTTTTTGGAATTGTTTTGTGCGCACGGCCTACTTTGTGCAATAAGCTTTTGACCTGAAACTTCCAGTGTTTTTGCTTGATTTGTATCCACTATACCCCATCTGCAAAGTGCTAGTACTGAAGTGTAGCTTAAAAAAATGTACTTTAGTAAAGTAAAACACAATTATCCCCTGGCAAAACTGTAATTTTTACAAGTTGAATCTGTCCGAGCAATAATAACAAGTCCCTGCTGTGCCAGCCCAATTACAGCCACTGTTAAAAGCAGTTCATATTGTTTAAATCATCATGGCACTGCTTGGAGCAATATTATATACTTCTTGTCCACCTGGTAATATTTTAACTAACTCTATCCCCTTGAGCAAACCCCAGTTTTTGGCAAGCAGTGAAGTCTATTACGATTTAGTTTTGTTAATTTTTCAAGTAGTTGCATTTTTGATTTAGGTGTCTCATTATGAAAAAATAAAGTTAAAACATACAGTATATAGTTATGATGAATTTCCCTAGCATAAAAGTTTCATTTCCTAAGCAGGAAATCATTCTGTAGATCTAAAATAAATTTTAATGTACTCAAGAAGTCGGCTGTTTGTTTGTTTGGTGTATCTTTAATTGACCAGTCCCCAAGTAGCATTAACCCCTACTAGCATTTTATTACCTAGTGGTTTCTCATGCTGACTTCGTTCCACATAACCGACTAATACCATTAGGTGCCATTTGAGATACAGTATATTATGATAAAGTGTAGAAGGGGGTTTTTAGTAGAGGAAACTCTCTCATGAACGCTGAGATTATGCCTTTGGTGTGAAAAGATACTTTGAGTTACTAGTGGTAAGACCATAGTCTAAGAAACACCAGAATCATGCATCTTTGTCTTTACTACTTTTGTATTGATTAATTGGTTTCAGAGAACTATAACTTGAATCCTTTTGCCAGAATTTTACTTTCTAGTTTTTATATGTCAACATTTTTCAGGCGATGCTCAAAATATTTTTATTTATATTTGTGTCAGAAACACAGTAGTTCCCCGTTTCCATCTCTCTTTCACTGTCTCTCCTTTTTAAACTGAGGCTATTTTATATCTTCAGTCAAATTTGTTTCTGTTCTGTTCAAAACACTGTATTGTGGTTTACTTCCTAAGCAATTTAGTAAAGATCTATATGTTTGTCATAATTTCTAAGGTACAAATCTGTGCCTTTTTCATTTAGATTTCGTCCTTATTTATCTTGAGTTATTTAGGGTTTTTCCTGGTGATGGGTTCCAGTTAACAAGAAGCAGCCATAGGTGAAAATAACAAACTAGCCTGTCAAGATTTGTTCAACTCATTCAGTTGCACTTGACCCTATATGTGATTATGTAGTATAAAACGTATAAACTCAAAGTGCCATAAAACTTGTCGTCTCTAATACAGTAATTACAGTACAAAGTCTGATGTTTAGTGACATGACAGATTTATAGCTGAAGCAGCTTATATAAATAAGCTTATTTAAAGGTAGGAATTTCCTTATTCAGAAACTGTTAAACATAAAGATCAACAGCTGCTGTTGTTCCCCAAGACTAGGACAGAGAAACCCTGTTTATATTACTTTGTGTTATTCATGTTTATTTTAGATGCAAGGTACATGTAGGGATAATTCAAGTTTTTTTGTGTAGTATTCTTCACCGAGTGACGACTGAGTGCTACAACAAGTTCACAAGTAAATGAACTCACAAACTTTACAGACAAAGTTACTGATTACATAATGCGTGTGCATAAAGACATATATTTGTTTAAACACACAGGAAGACAGAGCAGTTCCAAACTGATTAATATAAATGGAGCCTAACAATATCTGTCTGTTAACTTAATTGTTTGAACTATGGCCAGTTTACAGTGAAAGAGAGGAAAGCCAAAACTCCAGCAGCATTCCTGTAGCAGTTAAGCCTGTGGGCTCTTAATATAGTCAGTTAAACAAGAGTCAGACGTGGTCATAGCCCTGGAGACCATGGCCAACTGGCCATCCACCCCCTTCTGGGCATTCTCTGGTGAAGTCTGTGATTGGCTGACGGAAACAACAGATGGAAAGATTCTAAGGTTCAAAGTACAGTATTACAGATGACTTTCCATGACCAGGGCATCCACTTCGAAACCAAGCACTGGCACCAATCTGTAATCAGGGATATACTAGACGAAAGTAGCAAGTCTTCAGCCTGGATGTAAAGTTTGAGACAAAAAAGAATCTTTTATATACAGCAGGCAGATCATTACTCATGTTTAGTGTCCTGTATCTAAACGTTTAATAACCCACTGTATTTGGTAATCTTTGGAATTTTTAGTAGGTCTAAGTAATGATTGGTGGTGGTTCTGAGGCTAGTTGTCTGCACTGGCAGCTGGAAGGTTGCTGGTTTGAATCCTATAAATACCAGAAGTGATTCCACTCTGTTGGGCCCTTGAGCAAGGCAATTAACCTGCAATAGCTCCGTCTTTGTTTTAACATTAACCTGTATCCAGGTCCTCCAACATGGAGAGAAAACTTGGGGGTTGGTGGCAAGATTAGCACTCCAGCCACCGTAAGGGGAAAAAAACAAAACCCTCACACTGTTCCAATCCATGAAACTAGTATGGTGCTGAGGTGTCACTCATTGCATAGCTGAACTTTGGGCCTAATTTTGGATCCTGAGGAAGTTCGTCGTGTGGTTGGTGTGGCAACGCACTGTATCAGTGCATGCTCCCAATCTCCTCTCTCCTCTAAGTAATGATTAGTTCAGATAGGTAAGCAGGGCCTTGGTCATTTAAGGCTTCTATGTAAAAAGTAGGATTTTCAATTCTTTCTTGAGCTTAACTGGCAGATTTAAGAACTGGAATTGTGGCCATACTTTATAGTTCTTGTAATTATTCTTGTAGCAACATGTTCATTTAACTAAAAGTTGCAAAAAGTACAATCTGAACAGCCAGTAAATAATGCATTCATTAGTCAATCCTACTAGAAGCAGAAGCATGAATTAATTCCTCAGTATCCTTCATATTTAGAAACAGTCTTTTTTTCCATCTTAAAAAGATTAGAAAATGAATAGGCTTTGAGTAGTTTTGTAATGTGTATTTTAAAAGACAACCAGATGTTAAAGATGACACTTAAGCTGTGTGATGATTCAGTAAAAGTAATGGTTAGTCTAACGGCATTAAAACATGGCAGAATATCATTGCAGTCTGCATCAGTTCCTTCAATAAAGAGCATTTCTGTTTTTCTATATTTAGAGACAAGTAGTTATCATCCAGTCACTGTTTTAACTCACTGACACAAATAAGGACACTATCAGAGAAATTTCAGTTAGTGTAAAAGAATTTTATAGCTGTGCATCAATCTGCCTATGAGTAAAAGTGAATGTTGTGTTTTCTAATGGTAACCCCCCCAGTGGAAACGTATAAAATGAAAAATGTAAAGATCCGAATACTGAGCCCTGTAAGGTGCCATTTTTAACGTCTGAGTATAATGCCGAAGTACTGTGAGCACATTTCTGTAAATACTGAAATTGGTTTAATAATTATAATATATATGTAAATTGACACTTGCAAGGACAGTGTCCAATATCCCAACATAATTTTCCAGCTTATATAATAGAATAGATTGGTCAGTGGTGTCAATGGGTACGTTTAAACCTAATAACATAATTACTGTTGAATTTCATTCTTCAGAGGATATCAGAATGTTGTTTACAACATGGGTTAGTGCCTTTTTTTTTTTTTTTTTTTTTTTTTTTTTTTACTATGAGCAATATGGAAGTCGGACTGGAATTTCTCAAATAAGTTGTATTATGTAGGGTGAAACAGAAACTTCATGGTGACTAGTTCAAGTTTTTACAAAGAAAAGGTAAATTTGACCCAGGTATACAAGTGTTTTTGTTCTTCCTAGTAACAGTCTGATAACTGACACTTTTAGTGGGTTAGCATCTGAGCCAGTCAGTAACAAACTTGGTAATTCCAAGAATGGATGCTGCCAAAACAGCCATTGACCTCTACACAAGTTTTGTTGGGACAATTGGTCATTTTCATTTTGCAAATTAAAATCGATTTCCTTTTCTGTTATCAAGTTAAAATGACTATAGTGGTGCTTGGGAGGAGAGACAAGGTTTTTCACTATAATATTTAATTATTGAGGTGATGCTGTAATCTTATATGGTTCATTTTTATCATTAAAGAAGTTCATAAAATTTGCACTGCTAATGTTTGTAGCTATTTTGCATTGCAGTTTAGAATCACACTTGTTAAACTGGCAAATGTTTTAAATATTACACAAGGATTATTTCTGTTGCCTTCTATTATCTAGAATAGTAATCGGAGGGAGCCATAAGGAGAGCTTTTTTAACCTTTTAATACTGTCTGTCCATGTAATTTGGTAGATATGTAGCTTTTGTCAGCATTCTAGTTTTTAAGAGTACTCATTAAATCAGTCTGAGCTTCTATGCGTTTTAATCACTTTTGTTTTGAGGGGAGCTACTGTATCTCAGTCCTTTTTCAAAGCCACATTATAATTAGTTGCCAGTCTTCTCAACAACTACACTATTTCTTCTTTAAGTTATTATTCTGTGACTTGATATAGACCCTGATATATACTGAAAGCCAGCAGAGACAGTAACAGACAGAATTTACAACACATATACTTATTTAATATAGGTTAATAAGTCTTTATGGTTGTTTCAAATTCCTCTGTATGCCCTAGTTTCATACATATGCCAAAGTTGTTGATGTTGAATTGACAGGCAAATCTAAATAGACCTGATTATTAATTATTTTGTTTTTTCTGTATTTGTGCTGTGCAATAGAAACACAACTTGCTCAGGTGGGTTTTTGTCTTATAACCATGTTAGTACTGTGCATTCCTTTGACACTTTTAAAGTAAAATCTGGCTTAGAAAACAGATGGTTTTCTTACCTAATATTATAACCTACTATGCAACCTTAACAGTTTAGCACCATCTTCAAGGAGTATATTGTACTACTTGGTGGCATTACCATACAACACATTCAGTCACTTTCTTTCATTTTCATAATGAGCCTGAAATTATATTGCATTTAGAAGCTCCGTAACTTATCAAGTAAATTAGCTGCCTACAGTAGGTTTTTGCATGGCTTTAATTTTTGTTACAAAAGTAAGTGGTTCTGTATTGTAAAATAAAAAAAATTGTGTACAGCATCTCTGATTCTCCTCAATTCAGTGTAAGTATAAATGAAAAAAGCCTAACCTTAAAATAGCAGAGCATGTCTTCCTTTTCCCTGACAAAGAAAAGTATTATTTAATAATGTGGGGTATTCAGACAAAGCTGTTCAATATTGTAAAATTGTACTGTACAATCAGTATTGTGATTGCTTTGTTATATTTTCAATTGAATCTTTCAAAGACTACTCTCCAATGTATTTTTAGTAGCATATATGGGAGTATTTTCTAGATATAAATGAACTACTTAGGAAACCTAAATGGCTCTTATGTAGCTCATAATTTAATAACATTAGATTTATTTTACTTTTTTTTTTTTTTTTTTTTTTTTAACATTGCCTGCTTCTGTTAAGTGTTCTGTTCTGCAAAACAGTGTTCTCACAGAGCACTATTACGAGTTAAGTGTTCTTTCCATTGCACATTTTGTTTATAATAAAACAAGGCCTCATGTAATTAATTTTTTGCAGGGACGTCTTGTCTTAACTAGTTTTTGGAACAGAATGGAATAGTTGTTTGCTCGTTGTTATTTCACATGACTTTAAAAGATCAGAATTACAAAGAAAAAATATTGACACATTGCTTTTCGAGCACTCCTGCATTTTGGGGGCTTCTGCAAGACCTTCTGCTGCTGACTTTGTGCTATTTTTCACACAGCTTTGCTCAGATTATATGCTATCCCTGGGCTCTTGTTTATTTTTCTGTGAAGTAGTCATGTAATTCCATGATGGTTAAGATGATCTGTGGTGAAATCTCAAGCATATTTTTTTATTGTTATGAGCAATTTGGCTTTAAACTTCTCTTTTAAAGTGCTGCCTACGCTGCATTTCACCTGCAGTCCTTTGTATCTGACTGGATTGTATTTACATCATAGATACATGAAATAAATAGGTCCTAGAGTATATACTGTACTTAACACACACATACTATTCTTTCACAAAGTGGCTTTCAATCAGGACTTCTCACTCCTACATCTGGTTGGTCATTGTGAACACCTTCAGTCATTCTATGGGCCATGTCACATTCATCTCCCTTATATCCTGTTTTTATGTTGTGTCTTATTCTGCTTTTTGAGCTCTGAGTTAATGTGTTTTATCTTGAGTGAATGAGAGTGCCTTTGCAGGTTTTTTTTCAGTTCATACTGCAAAACGGTTTGACATTGACTAATATCTTGTTTTTGTTTATTGTGACTCAGTTTGTATTCCTTTACTCAGTTAAATCACTTTAGCACCAAAAAGGAGTAGAACAGTCCAGTAGGTGCCACCATTACTCCAGGGCTCCTTTAATAAAAAATAACTAATCCCTGGAAGAATCCAGCATTATATGTTAGTTATCTGTACTGTACTGTGTTGGCTTCCTGGGAAACACTGATAATATCAACACAGATAAAATCTGTCCAAAACAATGTGAATAAAACAATACCATTTGAGGGGAAAAAAAAACCTCTGGAAATATATCATTCTTCCACAGCTGGTTAATCATGATGTAAATTGTAGAAAGCCACAGGCAATTATCATTATTCATAAATTTTGTTCATTATGAATAACAGTTGTACAGTGGAGCAGAGAAAATTACCCCCAGTATTGTAAATCACAGGATTGAGGGCATATACAGTATGAGAAAAGATGAAGATGAGCACCCTAGGAATATTGACTAGTAAAATTTTGAGAAATTTACTGGGCTTTTAGTTTTGTGATTGATTGTTCATAAAACTGGTGGTCCTGACACCAATGAAATCATAACTGGCGGAGTGGTGGCTCTGAGGCTAGGGATCTAAACTGGCAATCGGAAGGTTGCCCGTTCGAATCCCGTAAATGCCAAAAAGGGACTCTGCTCTGTTGGGCCCTTAAGCAAGGCCCTTAACCTGCAATTGCTGAGCGCTTTGAGTAGTGAGAAAAGCGCTATAGAAATGCAAAGAATTATTATTATTATTAACTGTTCATAAAACTGGTGGCTCTAGCACCAATGAAATAATAACTGTAAGGTCTGTCAGTGTTGATGCAAGTTACCAATTATTACAGGCTCGCTCAATAACTTTGAGGGTTTTGTAAGTATCGTAACTGTTCTAGAGAATTTTGCAAGTTGGTTTTAAATATCCAAACCTGCAAAAGTGCCTGAAATTGTATGGATTATGAAATAAAGGAGCTGCTCCCCATCAAAGACAGGGAAGAAATTGTTGAGTCCCATTACTGCGGCACATCTGCATGAACCCTTCACTTCATGGCTATCGTTTTACAGTAGCAGTGATTATCTGGTGGAAATGTTGACCACGTCTCCAGAACAGTTCATCTCAATTGAATAATTCCTTATGTACAGTTTTTCAGTTTTCCTTCCATAATATTTTTTGATTTGAGAATATTTTACAAAGCAAATTTGTTTGGAATTCAGAAGTAATAAAGAAAGTGAAGAACCTTACTACTGCTGCTGGGCAGACTGTTTTCTTTTAGTCAAAAAGGAGAATGGTAACATTGATGACTGCTGTCTTATGCCCACATTTCTGGACTACCGCCCACCATACTAGGCAATTTCATGAGTCAACACTATTAATCTGAGATACTGAAATCTCTCAAAAATGAGAGAACCCAGTAAGCTGTTGGAACAGTTAAGCTGGGATATCCCCTAGTTTTTTGTGTATATGGAGGAAAAAAAAGCAAATAAAAACAAGGAATAATATCTTGTTTGTTTTCAAGGTCTTTGTTTTAAAATATTCAAACAATTCAACAGTTTAGATTGCAACTGACACATAATACATGTATATAGTACTTTTTTTCACCACTCTCTTTCTCTCTTCTCGCACAGTGGCAGCACTTGGTTGACTTATGTAATTTGATGGAAGTTTTTGGACTATATCAGTAAATCTATTTGTGTGCATCAGATCAAGTCTTGCACATAGCAGATGTAATCTTTACTATGATGCTTTGACACAGATATGGTCTTGTCTGTGATGTGGTTATTGGCAGACAGACAAGTTAACTCATAATTTCCACCCACTCTCATAGTTTTTCTTTGAATATTTTTCCTCCAGACAGAAAACTTCAGTGCAGTGTATGCTTAAACGGTAGCATCTTTGATATGAATGCAGAGGTTCCACATATGCACAATTTGTTGGAATTTTTTGAGAATAGTTTTATTTTGCTTTAACCACAGCACAATATGGGTTATAGTTTCAATTGTAAAGATGAAGGGTTTCTTTTTCTGTACATCGAACAGCCATGTAACATGAATAAATTGCTAATAAAGTACCTGTTCACTTGAACTTTAAAAAGCAAACCAAAAAAGCAAATATGTAGCGCTTAAATCATACAGTTGTATCTTATTTTCTTCATAAGAATGCATTTAATTCTGTCTAAGTGTGTAACGGTTGAGATCAGCAAATTTAGGAAGTAGCCGCCACTAGCAGGTTGGAGAGAAGGAGCCTCCTCTAATGTTTAGGTCAAAGGTAGTCATCTGAGGACTGATGACAGAAACTGCTTATCAGCTTTACTGCAATTTTTTTTCACTGATCTTATACACTAGAAGGAACCGCTTGTACTGTACACCCAGAAAAGTTACTAAAGTATTTAATATAGAAATATAGGCTTAAATTGTGGTGATAATGGTAATTTATAGTTTCCGTAGTATAAGCATAGTCTGATTTGTCTAGTTTAGTTTTATGACTGTTTTATGTCTTTATACTTTTTAAAATTATATGGGATGAAATAACAGTTTGAACTTTTGTACATTGTCATAACTAGAATTTTTTTGACTAATATTCTGTATCTTTTTCTATATACTGTGTTTTGCTTTTATTTCATAAGAAATAAGAATAACTGTAAAAGGTAGAAATTGTAACAGATTATATTTTCAACCAGATTATGTAGCAAGTTGCTAAATCTAACCTTTGCTGACCCCTGGTTGGTCAAATTTGCCAGTTTGAGGACCGCTGAAGAGTTTTTGTAAGAAAGAGAAACCATGCTTTAGGATTAGGAACTCCTGTTGGCCTTCCCATTCATGTGCCATAAATGAGCCAGCAGGAACGTATGAAACACACCACAAAACTTTTTTTTTTTTTTTGGTTATTGCTCGATCTTTTACATATCATTTTAGAATGTAGCTTGAAATCGGCTTTAGCAGCTTTTTAAAAATAAAAATCACATCTGCTTTTCTTTATTAGCGGCATATCTTGTTGTCACCTCAAAAGTCTAAGATATGGGATTATACTTTTTATGTAAGTACTAAGAGTATGTATGTACTGTATAAAGTGCTTCTTTATATTTTACTTTTTAAAGTATGACTTCTTTACAAGACAGACTTTATAAATGTTTGGATCATAGAATGTACCCTTACCCTGTCTTGAATTTGCATTGCAAACATTTTTATTATTTAAAATGCTGGAATACTTTCTTGTTGGCTTTAAAACAATATTTCTTCTGACGCAGGTACACTGTATGTGACCTTTCTCCCCAAACAAAGATGCTATCATATCAAGTTGCTTATTGACTCACTTAAAGCTTATGCCTTTTAAATTAACATCACAACTGATTTATTTTTCTTGTTTCTTTAAATAAATAAACCAATTTTAAAGGTTTTTTTATGTAAGGCAGGTCTCCTTCACATGTGCAAACTGTTAAACTTGCAATTGACGATTTTATTGTGTAATCATTTGGTTATGCAGTTCGTAGTTCAAAATTCTTTGACGACATTTGATTATTAATTTACTTGGGATAATTTTTTGCAGAGTTTGTTTTAAACAATACTTTGTTGTACTCCCAGAAATGGGGCTGTATGAAATGCCTAAGATGATAGCTGTCTACACTGGTAGCACTGGCTGCAGAATCAAATTTTTTATTTTTTCTTCTCTCTCATCTGGCTTGTTGGATACTGATATGATCAATGTTATTGAAGAAAAAACATGTAAAGAGTTTCTTTCCTCCTTGTGTTTCCTATGCTGCTTAATGGAGTTGTACACGTGACATTAAATTACACCTCTTTGTACATTGCCACAGCAATAATGAAGCTTTGCAATCTGCTGACTTGAATTGGCCCATGATGTTACACACCAAACTATTGTAAGGAACGTGGTGAATCTTCTCTCTCAGTCCAATAGGGTGCAATGCCAACCAGAAAAAAATAAACTAGTGGACAAGTAAGTTGGATTCAGGGCTTGAATATTTTATCATGGATTTTCACAGTTTCAGTTCTTTGAGGTTCATGTATGCAGCAGAAATTCAACATTGGTACAAAAACCACTGGCCTTGAACTCCAGGAGCAGATGACTTGGTCAGATATTCTTAAACTGCCATGGTGATTTTTTTTATTTTTTTATTTTTTAAAACATTTCCATAACCTGTCTGAAAAGTTTAATGTAAATTATTCTGAAACCTAGTATTGGAAAATTTAGTTGTATATTTAAGTACCGGTAACACATTCACTTTCTTTTTCTTTTTTTTTTTTGTTTCATATTTGCAAGAACTTTGAGAAATTCACCCTCAATTTGTACCCCATTGTCCACTTCTGTTTTAAAATGCTGTAGTTACTCCTCAAAAATGGTCCTGAATATTTTTGAGACCAGTTAACCATCATTATTAAATAATTTTAATGTTCCTCATATATGCAATAATATATTTCTCTGAAAAACTCAAAGCAACAACCCAGTTTTACATTTTAAACATATTTATATTCAGTAACCCATAAAATATACAGTAATTAATCAATTATTTTTAAGTGTTTAAGTTGCTTTGAATCCTAATTAATATAAAATTGCCCTTTCCTGCCTTAACATTTAAGTCCATTATGTATTTGGATTTAAATTCAAACCAAAATCTGGCATTCTTTTTATTACATTCAAAAAGTGGCAGTTAACTAGCACAAAGTTAAGAAGAGTAAACTGGTGGGCTTGAGAGTTGTTGCTGATGGCCAGAATAAAATAGAAGAGAGAAATTAATCAGTATATTGTATTTAGTGTC
The DNA here is from genome assembly GCF_900747795.2 of Erpetoichthys calabaricus. Lineage (NCBI taxonomy): Eukaryota > Metazoa > Chordata > Cladistia > Polypteriformes > Polypteridae > Erpetoichthys > Erpetoichthys calabaricus. Next base: position 149,806,353 of record NC_041402.2, on the reverse strand, counting down.
CTATTTATGTTAATGAGTATAAAGAAGATATTCATTATATAGATAAACACACATAATGTACCTGTACATTTATAAGCTATGTTATATGTGTGAGTAGGAATGTACAGCATGTATTTATTATATATACAGGGCTGTTTGTATACAGTAAGTGTGTGTGTATGTGTGCACGAAAGAGAGTAACTATATATTGCATATTACAGAGGTTATATAGAGAAGCAATTTTTATATAAAGACAAATTAAAAAAAAAATATATCTTTAAGAATCATCTATCATTTATTTTGTATATCAGGGATCGTTATTGGCAACATACTTCATGTACCCTGTTTATATTTATTCTTATTTATTTAATATAATAAGGGGTCACATTGAAGCAAGTGAAGTGGGGGAGATGTCAGGAGCTGTTGAGATAAAGATTAAGTTGATGTCCATTCTGAGCCCCAGGTCCAAGGGGAGGGAGGTGGAGGGAATGGATGGGGGGTGGTGAGTGCTTCTTGATCTCAGAATGCCAAGAGGGAACCAGGGGCCTCCCATAGGAACCTGGTGTCCATTTACAGTGCATGGCCCATAAGCCTGGCCACTGGGGCAGCGGACCATCCCTCCCGGAATGTGATTGATTACGTGGTATTTGTGCTATTGAGTACTTTTCAGCGGTTTGGGGTCAGGGGGTCATCTCGTGTGTCTTAACTGCAAATCCGCTTTCTTTTGTACAGTGAGGACCAGGCAAGAGGCGCACAAAAACAGCTTTTTCATTTTACCATGGGAAAAATGGGGGAGGGGGAGAGGCAATTAAAACTACCCCCCTGCATACTACCATAGGTCGGCTTCTAGACAAAGTAGCCTTTACTGCCAAAGACCTTTTTCAAGTGCGAGTAGAGGCATTAACAGAAAACGGGTAGGGGGGCATGAAGGTCATAATTACATAAGATTGTTTAATTTGTCATGTTTATTCACAGACACCCACTCCCCAGCAAGGAAATATTAGAAAACATTTAGATTTATGTATTACATTTTGCTTCAGTTTGTTATTTCTATGTTCCGGATACTTTTTCAGGTAATTTTTTTATTGTAGTTTATGCATCATAGAAATGAAAATTGTGTGTGTGTATATAAACACACACTCTATAATACAGTAAAATATTTAGATGCTGTGACTTTGGTAAAGGGTATCATATCTAAATTTATTTACACATCATCTAACCCCACAAATATATGCAAATTTTTTTTTCTGAAGTGCTCAATCAAGAACACACTTATTAATGCAAGTAAATCAGAAATGTATCACCCATATATTCTGTTGTTTTTTTGCTTTCAATTGTGACAAAATGAGATTTATAGAGACGAAATGTGTCTGTAGTTTACAACACTTGAACCCACATGTGATGTCTGATAGTGAAGTGATTTTTATTGCTGATGGATTGCAGATCCTTTACCAGGTTCCAGAATGCATCACCTAGATGGACATGTTGACCACTGCCAGCAATATATCTAAATGAAAACACCTGACAAAACTTTTTTTTTTTTTTAATTTTTTGGTTACATTTTTTTCTTTTTTCCATGGTAAGCAATTAACTCTTACAGCTTAAATAAAGCTTTAAAAGCACATAAGCTAGAATAATGTTGGTGACCTACTGTGATTTTTACTCAATTTTAATTTTGCTTACATGCTTATTTGTGCTTTCAGTATGCTAAAATGTTTTGAAGCTGAATAGTAATACTGTACTGTGTGTCGCTTAAATATTATCTAGATTTACCTGAACCTTTGCAACACTGAGGATGTATTGTGTTTTAGAGTATTTAACTAACTGTATAAGGATGTTTCATTCATCTAAATAGCATAAAAAAGTTTTGCTGAATCTCTCATATTTTCAGATATAATGAATGCCATAACCTTTGGTGTGACGTAGCCACATAACTAATCTCAAAAAAATATCTCTTAAATAGGGGTGATTGAATTTTCTTTGCATGTCCAGCCACAGTTTATTTTAATGATGATATCCTTTCTAAAATAGCATTTTCAGACTTGCTTAATATGATTTAGAGCCTTGAGGTGCTACAGCCTATCCTAGCACCACTGGCTTCAAGGCAGCAATCTCCTCTATAGACAGGATAGCAGTTCTTTACACAGTTAGCTCACGCATACTCTCACGTGTCATTTTCAGTTCACCAATTACCCTCTACATCTTTGGTGTTGTGGCCTGAAAATGAAGAAAGACCTGTGCTGAGAATGGGACAAATTGCAAACACCACACAAACAGCAACTAGGGATGGAATTTGAACCTCAGACTTTAAATCTGTAAAACAATAGTGCTAACCAATGCAGTACCATTCCTGAAATTTTTTTTCCAGTAATCACATTAGCCCAGATCCTTTTTTACTGTATGTATAGAAGGTAAGTAAACACACAAACAGCATGTCATTTCAGATTACTACGGTACGATTGTGTCTTATGCCATTTCAGTTCATAAATTATAAGCAGATTCGATGAGTGACCTGAAAGAGCTAAATGGAGTGTTCATCTGACTGTTTTTACTTTGTATTACAGTAAGTCAATGTTAAGCAGAGTATCTTAGAAACGCTGTTTATTATTATAAAATCAAGAAAGTATATTACATATATTTAAGGACTAGGAATGTCTAACTGCAATAGTAAGGAAAGCATAAATCTGTTTTAATTGTGTACTGTACCGGTCTTGAAACACGAAAAACACTGCCAAATCCTGCTGTTGCTGTTTAAAAAGGTGAATTAAAAATGCATTTAGAATATAATTTATTAGTTATTGAAGTCATACTAGAGTGAAGTTCTGGGAAGACATGAAAGTAAGAACAGTTGAGAAAAATACAGTACAAACAAAGACACACACACACTAAAATATATGCAGCATATATATATATATATATATATATATATAATGCATTTTCACATTTTCCAGATTCTTTTGTAACATTTATGCATTTACTCTTTCTTCCCAATAATTGCTATTACATTAGCTATGGTAATTCTTATGCCTACAAAGATGATTACACTAAAGAAAAAGAGGCAACTCTTCAAGAGAAATGAAAGCCTAAAACGGTGTAACAGGTAGCCTTGCCAGATGTTAAAGTTTACAGCACTCTTTATACAGAGGTGGCTTAATTTCCTGTATCGTGTCAGAGTGTGATGTATACCCATCGAAGAACCAGTGAGAAACTGATGCAAAGGGTACAGACAAGGAAGGAAAGCTGTTCAGGTTTATGTATCCCACTAAAGGTATATACTTTTTCCTAAGAGACATTGTCGCTTAAATACAGTTAAACTAAAGTTGTTGTGTCATAGGCCAGCCAATTATTTTCATTCAAGGAATAAAGGCCAAAAAGAATGGTGCATTAAGTCATGGTGAACAGTTTAAGCTCTTCTAAAGCAATAACACTTAATGCCTCACAGATCTAGTAAACAGGTGTGCCTTTCTGTATCAAATCAACCTTAAGCATTGTTTATTTTCTCTCCTTGCCTGCTATAAGAAAATTTAAATGTGAAATCATGTGTTTGATTAACTTGAAATCAAACATATTATCATTATAGGTCTCATTATTTCTCATATTTCTCTGTGTTTTGTTTTAGCAGTTTGATAATTGACAAGGAGTTTTGATTTTTCAGCAAAACGTTGTTTATTGTAATTATCTCACTGCATGAAATTTCTTGGACGACACTTTGTTAACAACTCATATTATGTTTTTGATCATATAGGATTTGCAAATTGGCCCATATCTGTGCAGCTTTTCTTTCCTTATGCTAAACATCTTGCTAATTTAAAATTTCCTACAGTAGTGTAGTTTTGTACATCTGGGGCCTTGCCATGGATGTAAACTCCATCCATCTATGATCCTGAAGTGGTTTAAGTAGTACCGATATGTCCTATTGTGTCCTTATATTAACTGCTGCATTGCATCATCCAGTCCAATATAAAATGGCTTTTTTTATTCTTCTGGCCAATTTAAAGTCTAACTCCATGTTTGTTTGTGTTTTGAATATTGATTAATTTTTTTTGCAGGCAAGTAAATGTATCATCTTCAGACCTTTATGTCTAATGCTCTTCAGTGTCACTGCTATTTCGTTTCAGAAACATTTCCTTAGTGTAACCAGATGAAGTCCTATAAATGTACAGTACAGTACATGCTTACCATATTAAAGGTGCTACACAAACTAAAAAAGTAAAGCAGTAGGATGATATTGTAATAATCTGAGGTTTGAAAAAATCTCAATAAAATGTATCCTTCCATTTGTGCTCTTTTGACATGCCAGCAAATGATATCACATTATGTATGAAAACATTAATCGGACAACCAGTCAAATCCATTTTATAATCTCTTCACAACGCATTAATGTCCTGTTCCTTTCACAAATTAAGGTGCTCATGGTTTCAGTGTGTCTGTCATGAAAAATGTAGCTGTGAAAAACTAAAGTATTTTTTTTTCACAAAGCCTATTTTTATCTACTCTTTTACATAATCTATGTCACTCCCCAGCACCACCATACACAAGTTTTTACTTTAGTGAAAACTCTAACAATTGACTAATTGAACCCTATTAGAAAGTCAGGAAGTATGTGTAATTAAATCACTCCTGTGGTGTTATGAAGCGCCATTTGTAGTCCTTTTAGGACAAGCCATGCTTTTATGAGGAACCCAGTCTTGAAAACGACTACACTAAAGAATAGCAAACAGTTTCAATTATTTGAAGGAACTGTTTATTTAATTGACAGTCTACTTTAAACAAAACAGTTTACAATTTATATCACAAAATATTTAAAAATTAAAAAAAAAAAGAAACTGCACATTGATTGCAACATTTTTGGCAAAAGAGTTGGCTTTATATTGTAAAAATAAATGTATACTTATCTAAACTGTGCATATAGTATGTGCTTGTGTGTATAAATGTGTGTGTGTGTGTGTGTACATTGTATATTATAACACAATGTGTTTGTGTACGTGTATGTGTGTCTAAACAACACAAAGTGCACTCGTTTTGTTATAGTTAACTTTTTCTGTTTTGTGTATATTTGTTCCTGTCCTCTCTTTTCCCTTCGTAAGCAGTACTTTTAATGTAAAAATGCAATTAGTATGCCATTTATTAACTAAAGATTTGTCTTCACCATTTCCTGCCCTTCTTGTGGTCTGCTTTTTTAGAAAGTGTAGTGCCAGGCTTCACATCAAACCCTCTTGGGTCAAAGTAAAAATAAAACTATTCCTTGATATGCCACAACACCCGCAAGAACACATTCTAAAATTTTGTGGAAGTTGTTTCTATTATAATAAAGTGATATTTATTAGCCTTTGAACTTCCAGTTATACATTTCCTTTCAGTAAAAACAGAAGCAGTAAAATAACGAGAACATTTCGTTGTTCCTAGTGAAAATCTTACTAATCATAGTTAACCTTAATTTCTTTTGGAAACTGACAGCTTGCAGAAGCATAAAAAAATGACTAACACAGGATTTTTTGATTATTAAACTGATTAAAAATATATTCTTTTTTCAGTAACATTACATACAGAGTTAATTTAATAGGGAAGCCTTTTGAAAGTAAGAATTAATTGCCTCATGCAGATTGTAAACGATTGTTTTTTATATTTTCATTATATATAGTACACTCTACTATAGTGTGTCTGACATTTTTCTGTCATTTCAGTCAAGGAACATTTTATTTGCTAAAATATAGGATCATGTGGATACTGACACCACCATCCCTGGTTAGGGGAGTCCCCCTTTTTTTGGAAGCTAGGCGTTAACAAGACTTGATGCTTTTGTTTAACGTGACATGCTTGACTGTATTGCTGCAGTGATAAGAATATGCTCCATAGCCTCAAACTCATAAAGCCCAACAAAGACATGTATACATTATCTGTGTTTTAAGGTTAAAAAGCTGTTTTTCTTTTTACCACATTTTCAAAAACCCTTCACTCCATGTGATATCAGCTGCAGTTTTATTAATTGGATGTAAATCTAAACACTAAACCATATTGAAATAACAAAGTTGAACATTTGCTCTCGAGATCATTACGTTAGTTGATCATTTCTGCTGGTGATTAGAGTGTTTTTCACGAAATGCATTTAGGTTGATCCACATTGGTAGGAGCTGTTGCATGTTGCGTACGTTTATATCACTATACCAAATTCTATCTTTGCTCAACTTCAATAAATAAAATTTTAACTTAAAAAAAATGTTAGGCTAATGTGCAAGTTTGAAAACATACTGAGGTATGATTTAGCTGTACATTTTTCTCCTTTTCCTTTGTTTTCATTACACTTTCTACCATGAAAGCATCCACTGATGTTTCAAATTGTTTTATAAAATCAATCCAAATTTAAACTATTTTTGCAGGATAGAGGATTGTATTTACTTGACATTAAAATAAGGCATGTTTACAGTATTATACCAGCGTTAAATGTGTGCCCCGAAATTGCACAATAACAGTTCCCAAAGCATCACAGCACAAGCCTAACCCCCCAGCAGCCCCAGCTCCCTCCCGCACACTGATGGTGCAGTGATTGACATCTAACCAATCTATAAATAAAGTCCTTTCTTTCCTCATAAAGACTTTGTGGTTTACTGTTTGCCTTCAAGGTCAAGACCAGACCATTTCTCAACAAACATGTATTAAAGATCATTAGCAAAATTACACCATTAAATTGAGATAGTAACTTCTGTCAGTTGTCATGAATTAAAAAGACCTTTCTTTTTTTGCCATGCAACTTATAACTGTGTTGGATTTTATTATTTTGGCCTGAGGCAGCTACATCTGTCGTTTTTTCTGAGGCAGGAATGAAAAAGCTTTGCTGCTAATTGTTTTAATCAAGGAGTGAATATTTAGCTTCAGTAACCTATTGCCCTTCAGCTCAAGAGATGGGATTGCAATATTTGATATGTATAATTAAAGCATTGTTTTCCTTTTGCTTGCAGAGACGATGACAATGAGGAAGGGTGTGAAATATCTTGTATATTGACCAAAAATACATTATTTTCTCATTGAATTGCCACATTACACACAACTTTCTTATTCCAAACTGCCTGTCTGTGCACATTTTAAACAACTGTCTGCTGTCAAATTGCATGCAGAATGATCCGAATTAAAGCTAAAAGCTTTTTCTTCAATGCTTTACAGTTGTGTTATTGTCCCACCAAACAGGCAGCGGACTATTTTAGAGAGCATTACTCAACATTGCATGCGTATCACCAAGGCCTGCATGTGAAGGAAAGCCATTTGACTTTTTGAATTGTAATCACTGTGTACGTTTTGTGCTTTATGAATAAGGGGTTTAAATCTATAAATGTATAAGCATCTGCACACCAGAATACAAAACCATAGACTTGTGCAATAGCGCTTTAAAATGGTTTTGCTGCCAGCAGACTTGTTCTGCGCCATCGTTTCCTATAAGCTGCACAAAAGCTTACAATAAGCTGGTAAAAGGCATGCAATCCTTATTATAGTTAATACCTTTAGATGTAAGTAATTTGGCCATGCTTTTTTTTTTTTCTTTTTTTTTTACCTATTCAGAAATGATTAGCTGTACTTTTTTCAGAACCGTACAATCCACCATTTCTGTAGTCATGCTTTTGAAACCATGGTCAGTCACGCAGCCTCAGAAAACAAAACAAACTTCAGATCTTGTCAGATGTGACTGAGGGAGACTGTCCTGGGCCTTAAATCTTTTGTCTGCTGATGGGGATAAAAAAAAAGTGTCAGCGTATAGTGAAGAGAAGGGGGTTGGGAGTGCGGTCATTTGGCCACAGTAAAAAGACTGAAAGTGTAAAGATTAGGGATGCAAGAGGTCGAGTTAAGAGGCTATGACTAATGTTCTTGGTCATTGAGAGATGAATCCACATTGTTTCCTCACTGTCCAGATGGCCACTGGAATAAATCATTGTGAGCGTTCAGTTGAATTCCAGTACAGCATCTCAGCATTTAAGCTGTCCAGCAGTTTTGTGACTATTTCATAGTGACCTCTAATTGAAGTTCCCTTTAGTTAGCTCTTTTTAATATTGTGTGTGCTGTTTAAATGGAAATTCTAAAGGGTTGAGTAAGTTCGATGAGGGCCAGCAGGGAAGAAGAAAAATCCTCTGGTACACATCTAAATAAGGTAATAATAGTATCCTTAATTCCAAGAAAAATATTATTCAGTAAGGAGTGCAATGAATAGACTTTTTGTATTGGAATATTTTTTTTTCATTCATTATATTTAAGTCTCTGTCTGTGTTGTTGTTAGTATGCATTTGGCTTTTTGTCCAGGCATATGCTGATCGACAGACAGATACACCTGTTTAATAAACTGCATTTCCTTTCATTCTGTTACAATAAAAAGCAATTCTTCAGTTCGCCATAATGTGTGTTATAGTTTGTTGCTCTGTATGTGCAACTGAATATTAATATTTGCGGGCTCAGAGGGTTTTTTTTTTTTTTTTTTTTCTGCCATTCATTAGGGATGAATTGTATCAAATGTCTGCCCAAATTGCACCTGCCTATCAAAATTTTAAAGCATTTGCTTTTCAATATGCAAACTTTATTCAACTAAAAATCATTGGCCATTTTTTATTAATCCATAATTATTTCAGCTTTTTTCATCCCCTAAATAATTCACTAGCTGAAAATCTCAATCTTTAACATTACTGACATCACTACTAACAAAAGAAAAACTCCTTAATTAAACCTTAATCAATTAGCTAAATGAATTTAATGGAACTGGAATTTTGAAAGTTATTGCTCCAAATTTTTAATTTGATTAAACAATTTTAAAGAAGTCAGCCTACATTTTTTTTGTCATTCTCCAAGGCTAAATATAAGGCACTAACATACTATAAATAAAATACAGATTATATTCAGCTTTGTGCTTACCTGAATTATTACTTCTAGAAGCTAAGAATTCACTCCAGTGAAGGTTCTTTTCATGAATAAGCTTCAGACCAAAATTTTTCATGCTGTTGCTTAAATTGTGTGTGTGTAAGTGTTAATATGCTACATGTGTATGTACTGTATATGTGTGTTTATATAAGTATCTATGTATACTTATGTATGTATTTTTCTCTGTGAGTGTGTGTGTGTGTGTATATATGTGTATAAATATATATACATATATATATATATATATATATATATATATATATATATATATATATATATATATATATATATAATATGTGTATGAGAGATACTTTATTGATCCCAAGGGGAAATTCAGATACTCCAGTAGCACCTTACTGATACAAAAAACAATATTAAATTAAAGATTGATAATAATGCAGGTAAAAACAGACAATAACTTTGTATAATGTTAATGTTTACACCCCCGGGTGGAATTGAAGAGTCGCATAGTTTGGGGGAGGAACGATCTTCTCAGTCTGTCAGTGGAGCAGGACAGTGACAGCAGTCTGTCGCTGAAGTTGATCTTCTGTCTGGAGATGACACTGTTTAGTGGATTTTCCATAATTGATAGTAATTAATTAATGAATTATGGATAATTTAAGTGGCGCTACAGTAATAAGTTGTACCATATGCATACGCAGGAAAAAAAAGAGAACCCTAAAATGTCCACTTTATTAAAAATGCCAAAGGTTTGCTTTTTCATTTTTCTCATTTGAAGTTAACTTTAATCACTTTATTTCCAAATAATCTTCCTGAGGCTCTAATGAGTTGTAGAAGTGGTGGTTTTATTCCAGTCTGATTTTTGTCACCTTAGTTTGTTTTGTTGATTACTAATCCTGATAAAGTAAACATAAGGTGATCCTGAGACAGTTATGTTTCTCTGTAATTACAATCACAAGGATACTTCTGCTTCTCTACACAAGATCCCAAATAAGGTATGTGAACTTTAAATGGACTGTATACAGTTTTGTGCATATGTATAAAATTAGAGTACTGAAATGTGAATGAGTACGCAGTAAATGTATTTTTGAAACTTAAAGAAAAAAAAGATCCACTACTAAAGCTTTACAGGAATTTAAGATTCAGTGCCCTTTTGTGAAGTTTCAATAGTATAGAATATTTAACTGCAATTTAGCTAGACTTATAGTGTGAAATATTGCATACTGGTATGTTTGTAGTTAACATCGATTAGCCATATTATGCCAACCACCTGCCTATTATTGGGCAGCCAGAACATCTCTCTGACCCATCAGGGCATGGATTCCACAAGACCTCTGGAGCGGTCTTGTGGTATCTGGCACCAAGACATTAGCAGCAAATCCTTTTAAGCATTGTACGTTGCAAGATAGGGCCTCCATGAATGAGACTTGTTTTTACAGCACATCCCACAGATGTTTGATCCGATTGAGATCTGGGGAATTTAGAGGCCAAGTCAGCGCTTTAAACTCTCGTGTTCCTCAAACCATTCCTGAACAATTTTTGCAGGGTGGCAGGGTGCTCTTATCCTTCTGAAAGAGGCTACAACCATCAGGGAAAACTGTTGCCATGAAGGGGTGTACGTGATGTGTCAAAGTAAAAAGTAAGTAAGTCAAAGTAAGCTGTATATGAATGCCAGGACCCAAGCCTTTTCAGCAGAACATTGCCCAGAGCATCATCTTCACCTGGGAAAGAGATGGCAGCAGGACATGATAGGGGAATAACATACATGCACCCGTATGGCCGCATGATAAAAAAAAAACGGTATTCCTCAGACCAGGCTGCCTTCCATTATTCCATGCTGATGTTTGCATGCCCATTGTAGGAGATTTTGTTAGTGGACAGGGGTCAGCATGGGCACACTGACCGCTGTGTGGCTATGCAGCCCCATATGCAGCAAGCTGTGATGCACTGTGTGTTTTGACACCTTACTCTTATGGCCAGCATGAAGTTTTCTTACAATTTGTGGTACAGTAGCTTTCTTCACTTTACAGTTTAAATAATATGATTATGATAATCTGGTACAGTACTTAATTTCTAAATATGAAAAGATAATGTATATCAGCTGCTCCCACAAAAAATACCAGTATATTTATAAATTCAATGAAGGTGAACATTATTGAATTTCACTTTGCCTTGTATGTTTGTAATTCATTTATTTTTGTTTTGGTTTTTTTCACCATTTTTAATCTTTAGTCTTGAGGTCTGCTATCCTAAAATGTTTAACATGTTTGTTTTGACCTTTTTAAACCATTTCATTTTTGGGCTTCACAGTGGCTGGGGAAAGTAAATAGCTACAGCCTGAGTTTAATGGTGAAAACAATGTTTATAAGGTGAGAGAACATACAAGAAGGTCTTCTTAATAGCAGTAAAGCAGTGCCTCCCAAAGCAATACAATTACTACCAGTAACCAAGGGTCATTAATTTCACACATAGGTGGCACAACATAAAGGTGCAGGAAAGGATGAGGAAATCTGACTTCGCAAAGTGCAGTTGTTGAGCCCCAAGAATGTGTGAGGTTTCTCATTTAAGTTCATGCAAGCTCAGGATAACCTCTGCAGGACTGAAATAAATGGTTTTGTTTTGATGTGTTAACACGTTTGTGGTTATCTAGCCCTTTTTTTCCTGATATATACTGTTTTTAACTGCTGCTAAGTAACATTCTCTTGCTTAAACTGATGTGATTTTAGGCTTTAACTGTAAGTAGCAGTTTTTGAAATTTTATGGTTTAGCAGTTCATTAAATTAGCTTATGGAACGAGTAGTTCATTTCATGTATTTGGTAATGATGTATAGTTCGTGAATATAGTATTTTTGAATACGACAGTTTATTCAGGGCCGTCTTAACATATGGTCATTGGACCCCAGGAGCATAGGGGCCCACAATATTTCTGATGCCTATGTATGTTTCTCTTTTGCTATCAAAACAAGGACCCCATCGCACTACCTTGCCCGGGGGCTTATGATGTGGTTAAGACGACCCTGATTTGTTGAATATTATAAAGATATCTCCAAATTGTACCAGTATGGGTCTACACTCTAAAGGAGTGTTGTCCCATCCAGGATCAGGTCCTGCCTTATAGTTGGCAGTACTTTGCAGTATCTATGTAATTATGCACTTTGTGGAGTGTGTGTGGCAAAATTGGTCAGCACTGCTACCTCATAGCTCCAGGAAGGAGTTCATGCCAGTGTAGGGTTTGGATGTTCTCCATGTGTGTCTGTATTGTTTTTATCATGTGTTCCAGATTTTTTACAGTCAACATTTAATTGTGCTCTGTAATGGTCTTGCGTCTCATCCAGGGTTGCTCTTCCTTCCTTGTGCCAGACATGGTCAGGATATACCCCAGGTCTTTGTAAATCTAAATTGGATTATGCATGTTCAGTTAATGGATTGTGTGTATATAGAATATAGAAAAGTATATAGAAAAGAATAAACTGGCAGCATTACATTGCACTGCTTCTACTCAAAGCTCTTTGTTCTTATTTGCTTCTTTTTTAACTTGGAAATTCACATTAATTATGAAAGGTACCTAAACAAGTTAAATTCAATCACTAAGCCATTGATTTTTGTATACAGCTTGCATTTTTATTGATGGAAAAGGAATTTTAACTACCCAATGTTTTCATTAAATCCACTTTTATATTCCACAGCTGTAAAGTGAGCTATACTACTGTATTTTCTGTATTATCTGTACTGTAGCTCCCTCATAATGACTAAAACACCTACTGTCGTACATTGTTTTGGTGATGGGCTAGAATCTATGGTTCAGACCCTGGATCAGTTGTTGTCTGTGTAGAATTTGCAGGTTGTTCTTGTGTATAAATGAATTTTGCTCCAGGTACTCCAGTTTTCCTCCAACACTGCAGAAGCTTGTGTTAGGTTGAGTACTAATTCTGAATTGACTTTATGTGAGTAAGTGTGCCTTGTGATGGTCTGCCACCCCATCCAGGCTTGATTTCTGTTGTCTCCCTATAACCTACAGTTGAGTTTAGTGGGTAACGTAATTAATAGGTAGAATTTTTTTTTCGTCACTTTTTCATCCTTTTGTTAACTTTTACCACATTCAGACTAAACCCATTATTATTAGAGTAAGTCTTCTGGAACGTACACACAGACAGCAGGACATATGATTTTACTGGCCATATGTGTGTTCCAAATGTCTGTTTTAAAGTAGTTCAATATGTGTGTGTCTGTTATCTTCCTTTGTTTTTTAGTTGTATCCTTAGGAATACAGTTATTCAGTGTCATTGATGTTTATGCTTTCAAAAATATTTCTTATTTTGGCAAATATTGAGTACTTACTCCAAAATCCAATAAAACAGCATTGTTGTCTACTATTATGCTTCAGTTTATTAATTTTTAAGGAGATGTAAACAGAAATATGTTATTACTTTGAAGTGGAGGCATCAATGTTATGCATATTCTTGCAACTAGTCGAGTTGTGCATGTAATGACGTTTTGGTGCAAATAGAACCTTAATATTTAAATCTTCCTCTCTTTTTCTGTCCGTATTTCATACTGACCTTTTTCATATTAACAACCAATAAAGGACAGCGATGATTAGGGGGCTAATATGACCAGGCTGTGGTGGTCAATTTACAGAGGACATCAGGAAACACCCTGCTCTTTTCAAAGTGTGCCCAGGGATTTTTTTATGATCACAGAGAGTCGGGACCTTGATTTTATCTCCGGCACCCATTTTAGCAGCACAGCGTTCTGTTCTGAAGTGTAGACGCACACCTTGCTCATTTAAATTAAATACACATTCATCCATTTTCCTAAACCTCTTATCCAGGGCAGAGTCACTGGGCACTTGGAGCCTATCTCAACAACGCCTGGACAGGATACCAAGACAAATACATTCATACATACATACAAGGTCCAATTTAGCAACATCAATTCACTTAACTAACATGTCTTTGATTTGTGGAAAGAAACCAGAGCCTTCTGAAAGCCACATGGCCACAGGGAGTATATACAAACTCCACACTCGGAGAACCTGACACGCAAACTTTAATCTCCTTATTGTGAGGCAGCAGTCCTACCCGTGCGCCACTGTGCTAATTAATACACACATAAATGTAAACTCTAGTACCTAAAGGAAACCTTAGCTTTTGTGCCACCACTGGCATAACCAAACTTATTTTATGTAACTCATTTGAATATAATTTAAAAGCAATTTACAAATTCAAGAAGCTCAGGGTTATGACAGTGATGTAATGGTACAGTAGGTACTCTACCCACAGACTACTTCTTGCCACTTCTCAGGCACATGGTTGCATTCCGTCTGCCATAAATTACACTGGATTTCTAACAGATCCATCTAAATATGAAGCAAGTATAAAATTGTGTCTATTCTTGTACATGAATTCCAAGTGATTTTCATTGGAAACAGGAAGCAACACTGACTGGAATATCGGTCCTTTGCAGAAATTGGTCAGGCACTCACTCAATCCAGATCAGCTTTGTATAACCTGCTGACTTTAAGGATTTTTTTTGAGCAATGTGACAAAACCAGAAGCCCAGATAAAGCCTTCACTAACATAGACTCAAGCATGTCATCTTCAGGCACAGAGTATGCTATCTCAGAAAAAAACCTGAGGCTGTGAGACAACAATATTTGCCTCATATGTGTTTATACTATACACTATCAGTGTATATAGCATGATCAAGATTTTTATTAAGAGAATTACTTAAATAGATGGCAATATAATGTGCAAAGTTGGACAAAGGTAACCATTAGGGTTCTGCCAAACCGCATGAAATTAACACAAGTTTTAAGGTAAGATAGATAGATAGATAGACAGTAATATTCACTAATCATGGCTCCATAGAGTGGCAATATGTTGCATGTTGGTTAACACATGGAAGTAAAAATTCCAGTGAAATCTGTACACATGACAATAATGACCCTGTAAACCTGTGTTGCTTTCAATGAGTTGTCCTTTTGCATTTACAGTACTGCGCCAGCAGCCCCTGTTTGAAGACGGTGGAACTGCAGTAACCAGGCGACCCAATCGGATAGTGTGGGCGGGCAAAGAATGCTGACACCCTGGCAACCATTACTTGTCAAGTTACCAGGGCCAGGCAAGAAATCTGGAAACAGGCTGCATGACGCGAGGTTTTCGTTTTCATTTACAGTTCATTTCTTAAGCGTTTCTGCCCCTTTTGCGGGCATCAATGCAAACTCCAGCTGGTAACCCTTAGTTGTATTATGTGCAACCAAATGCACAAAATGAATGGCTATCAGAACTCTTATACATTGAAAACACCAACAAATGTACAGGATATTTTCTCATGTTAAGAATGGGAGCTCAGGAAAAAAAATTATTTATGCATTTTTTATTACTTTGCACATCTGTTTTCAGGGGAAATATGTGTGGGGATATGTATGCCACTCAAGGATGATGTATTAAAGTAGTTTAATTAGTTATAAATAGGTTAATAAGATTTGAATAAAGAATGTACTATATAAAGTGAAAACATTTTATTTTCATTGCATATAATATCTTTATATTTTAAAGAAATAACATAGCTAGACATGTTAAAAGTAGCCCTATCAACAAGTAATTTTCTTGTAAGCAAAGTGTAATTAAATATTAATTGACTAAATATTTTCCTTCATTGTTGCTTTTGTATTGCTAAAGTCCAGGAAAAGTACAGCTTTTTACATTGTTTTTACAGTCTTACATCTAATTAAAGAAACGTACATTGTTCTTGGTCTCATTGTTTGTTTAAAAGCCAGATGAGTGTGTTTAAGTGTTTTATGCAACTGCGTTAACACTTGGTTTCAAGTCATGTCAAGGTTGGACTAAAAGTAATTGGAAAAAGGATCAGAAGTAGAATTTCAGAATATATATACCTCAAATCTGTTTTAAAGTAAATGTTGTAAAATAACATGTAAACTAAAATTATTTCCAACAGTGGTTCTTGTTTTGCCCATGATGTAGCTAGTATAATAAATTCAACACCCCTCCACAGCACTGAAAATGAATGGATGGATCTTGTAAAAACCAGTTAAGATATTGAGGTCATTTACATTGAGACACGTGATTTTGTAACCTAAGAAATGCTATTGAATGCCCCTTCATGGAATTTTCCGTATCACCTGTACAGCTTTCAATTGCTTTGGGCCCAACGTTTATGTATTCTATATTCAGGATTAATCTAGTGTGCAGTTTCCAATTAAATGTGGCAGTGTATCTGTAAGTACAATCAAATTTTGGAGGACTGCAGTTTATTTTCGTTTTTGTTCCATTGCCAAAATCCTGTCTAACTATCTATCCATCTATCTGTCTATTCTGAATTTGGTTGAACTTCGATATCCTGCCTGTCATTGATTAGAAAATCTGGACTATTTTAGTGACCCTTGTGTTATGTTCTCTGTGTCTTGTGTGAATATTTTAGGGATTCTGCTCAGATTACCAAGTGTAAGATTTTACATAAAATGACTAATGCCTTTTATATCTGTGAATAGAATTGCAAAAAAAAAACTATTTTCACAAAAAAGCAACCTGCAGAGGAGCAAAGAAAGCAAATGATTTTCAAATGAAATATTAGAAACTATAAACTTGATTGAACTCGGAATGTCTTCTAGACAGTTTTCCTCCTTGATATGAATGCACCATATCTCATTCTCTGCACTAATTCCAATTTAATTGCCAGTGGCCTGAAGCCTCTTCAATAGGAGTAACAAATGGTTTGATTTTGTAGACTTCATCAGACTGCATTTTAAATGCGACACACTAACCCCGCTCGAATGCCAATGAACCACTGAAGTAGCTCTCTGTTTACTAATTATCCTTTTTTACTTCAAGCCACACTGGTAGAGTTGTCTGATTAAATCGGATTTGTGGGATAGGGAACGGCAAGCAAGGTTTTCTTCATTGTAAATGATCTCAAAACTATGGCTGGCTGGCTGTGCACGTAAATTATATTCTCTTAAAGGCACATCAGGGCTTTTATCTTTCTCCCTGCAGCAGCTAATGATAATAAAATGACAGATTTTAAGATTCATGGTGTTTTAACCATCAGGGCATCTGCATTGTGAAAAGGGAAGCGTGTATGTCCTGAATTTTAAGACTGACTTGCATGTTTCTTTAATTTTTAAATGGCTTGCAATTGCAGAACTTGCCCGTCTTATGGTAATAAAAACAGAATATTGCTAACAGTTCAAGTGCCTTGTTTTGATTAAATAGAAAAAAAAATGGTAAGCCTTTAAATATTTAACCAGGAACACTGATAAAGCAACGGGGTTGCTTAATTTCAGTATTTATATTGGAAACGTGTCCCTCCAGTTAGTGCATTTAGGACTTTACTCTCATACTGATTTTTTTTTTTTTTTCCCTTTCATGATTAGTTTACTTCAGATGCAGAGATGCTCATTGTTGACAGTAGCATACATTTTCTTGACAACACAATTTGAAGTGTATACTGTATGCCTGGTAAATGAAAATAAACAGTTTTTCACAATTACTTAAAAGTGTATAATTTTTTTGGGGCACTGTAAGACAGAAAATAGTGCACTGCCGAAAATGTTATTATTTAATATGTAGCCATTTAATATGTAGCCTACTAAACATTTCAGGATGTGCTAGACTGAAATATTGCTTTCATTCTGTGTGTGCTCTTCTTTTCCGATACCTTGGCATTTTTTATGGACCTACGTCTCTAAATTTAAAACTTGCAACAGGATTTTTGTATTTCTTTGCGCTAGATTGAAACCGATACACACACCCGCGCGCACACACACACACAAATCTGTACACATCTGCTGCATTCTACACAGAAACAAAGGTCGCTACCTTCCCAGGATTGTTCAACATGGCGAGTGCTTTTCAGACCTCCATGATATTGTTCAAGCCAAGCAATAATTCAGTTATTTCACAATGGTAAAGTATCCTCAATAGCTGAGCTGTCAGGAGCATGGTTAGGCAAAATGTGTTGAAATTTGCATCACTTCTTCCTTTCCTTTCTTTTTAGATATGTTAATGTCAGACTCATCCCCACCTCAGCAAATTTTCATATTTTTTTTTGGCTGGTAACCTTTCTTATGCTTCTGGCAATCAAGTTAGATTTTTTTTCAGGAATGTAAGATATTTTTGACAACGAGAAACAGTTAACGGTTCTCCCAGACTTTACTCTTCTTATGAAGGGATATTTTTGGGTGCCTTTTTCTACATTCAGATTATCTTCCCTTTTAGGTGCACATAGTTTATTTTTTTTCTCTTTTCAGCCTTATGTTGACAGAATTACTACTGAATATGAATAGCTACTCTTTTGTCTTATTCATAAAGAAAGTTTAAAAAATATTGATAGCTGCCCATTCTTTTGAGCAGCACTTCATTTGATTCATTTAATTTCCACTTTTACTTTTCCAGTAATAGGTTTGTGGGATGCTGGAGAATATTTTGGCAACACAGGGCCAGGCATGAACATATAGTGAAATTCCTACTTTCAGTGTTTTCATTTTGATGTGACTAAGAATGGCTAACCAGGTCGAGATACATGCACATTTTCATTGCTTACACTCGATTGTTAATCATTATGACTAAGCTTGCACAAAGCAGAGGTTCTATTGGTGTACTGTACACCTGAGCAAAGTTGTCCTGGGCTATGTTTCATTGTCAATTAGATTGTGCAGTTGTGTGCTGTACCACTGTTGTGTGGACAATTTATTGAAGCTGATGGCGCTTGCATTTTACAAATACTGTACATTTGTTTTCCTGAACTTCACAAAAGCCACACATACTGTTGACTTGCATCACTTTATTGTAAAGGTGACTCCATTCCTGCTAGTTTGCCTTACCCATAGATAAGTTAGGACCACAGTAAATCTTTGGGGAAGCTGATTATTCAAGAGAATGCTGCCCATTTAAAAGTTGGCAATGTCTATCTGTATTACACCCTGAGAAGAATCTTTGACCGCATTGTTGTATTTTTATTCATTTTATGCCTAGTATTGTGAAAATTAAAGTTCACTGTTTGAAAAGCAAATTAAAATGTGATTTCAACAAGGCAAAATGCCAATCTATTTTTATAATCTGTGAAAACAGTCGTTTGTCCACAATATTGTGATCTGCAGTTGCCACTTTAAACTACTGAAATTCCCTTTTTAATAGATGCTCTTACTTTGCTGGAACATAAAAATCCCATTGTACAAAGGAGTAGTCTTCTATAGAATACTGTTTAGACAAGCCTGCCTGTTTATCTTATGGGCTACCAGATGTGCACCTGACTCCCCTACAGCTGTCATATTCCTCACTCCACATTTACAGCTTACTAGTTCAAAATAAAACACAGGTAATTTGATTAATGATGTGCTTTATTGTATCCATTCATTTGATGACTGACTGAATTAACAGCTTTTGTTTTGTTTTATTTATTTATTTATTTTAAGGTTTGCTTCACTGGAGGGATACTCTAATGTAGAAAGTATTGCTTTACACATGATTAATTGCAGTCTTCACATAGACACAAAAGATTTGAAAAGGTTCATTCAATAATTCATTCTCAATACTTCACCATCTTACCTAGGATTAGGTTAGTACAGAAAGCAATTAAATGGATTTCAGCCTTCAGCCACCATCTTGTTGTAGCAGTTACAGCACTACCTCATGTTGCTTAGATCCCAAGTTCACGCTGTGGAATTGCTTGGGCTTTCTCTTAGAACTTCTGTTGCCTTTGCACAGCTCTAATGCAAGCTGTTAGGTCAGTTTCACTTTAGATTGCCCATCTATATACAGGTTTGGCTGCACATGTGCCCAGCAATATACTGGCCTTCCACTTTGTACAAGTTCCTGCAGTGGACCCATTAGGCCATGGAATTTAAAAAGCAAATACAATTTTTATGATTGAGTCTCGCAATCCGTTTTAAAAGTAGAAGATGACAATTTTTTACAAAGTGAAATTAGGCTACGATCCATATTGTTCCCCACTTGGTTGGTTTAGACTTGATGATTGTATATGTTTTATTTATTAGAATACCTCCTTTTTTTGGTTGTGTTAAACCTGACAGAGCATGTATGCTTGCTTAAGAAATATTAGCTTGCAATACAAAGAAAACACTCATCACAGGTTTGTGGATATTTTCCTTTTATAAGTTGTAATTGAATAAGTGCAAACTGTTTTGTGTGTATCTATATATTTTTCTTGGACAAAGTGCTTTCAGCCATCTCTAAATGAATGGTTCTAAAAATAAGCACTCTTTGCAGGAATACCTTTGCAGCACCATGTTTCCAACTGGCAGCTAGATACTGTGAGTACAGTACTGTAGAGCTATTACTAACTCCTTTCTGAAATGTACAAGTCATTTCCTTCTTCATACAGTTTCAGCATATGTTGTACCTACTTTTATTTTATGACTGACTCCAGGACAGATCAGTACAGTGTTGTGAATTTAGTTTGCCATCTGTCACCATTTAAATGAGGAATGTATTTTGCAATGCATTTTTTATTTGATTTATTTCATGTTTACCAGTATCCTTCTTTGTTACAGACTTTTAGCCACAGGTCTCACCTCATAAAAGTTGTGTCAGTGATGCCACTGGGGCAAGAAATATGTTGAAAAATGGTGTGGTAGCATGCAAAATTAAGTGTTGTGGTAAAGAGGAGCGGTTTGAGCTTTGTTCTGTTTGTGTGCTGCAGCTCAGGAATCATGTTGTCTTAAGTGATTAATTTAGTGTTGATTGTTTAAATTAGCACAAATTGTGTAACTAGTAATGTTCAGATTGTAAGCCTGTTAATATTTCACATGGAATGTTTAGTATCATCTCCATCATCAACTTGTAGGACTCTTTACCAAAAACATGATTTGTGTTTAAGATTTTCCAGATAACCAACATAATTATTGGTTTACTATGAATCATATCGACAGATGCGCAGATTCATAATTCATTAGATTCAACATCTCACCAAAATTATGTTCCCCAAAGGGATTAACATTGATTAATAGGCATTGGATCATTGTTTAAATGTATCTATTGATAGAAGGCGAGTATAAAAAAAGAGATAAAGGATAAGTTTGGTATTTTTCAAGTCAAAATTGTTTCTTCACATGCATGGTATATATGCATTTGCCGTATGAAATAAGTGGTCTAAAGTTGTATGGTTTCAATACATTATAAAAAATATCTTGCCCTCCCTGATGTTTTATAATGGAAGCCATAAGGCATGGAGTACCACCAGAAAACAAAAGCCTAATAACTTACGCCCACTTTGAAGCAGCAAACTTTTTGATATAAGAAATCCTGTCTTTCATGTTTCCAATGCATGTTTGTGACAACAAAAGGCATCTGAAAATAATAAATTAATGCATATGCCTTGTACTATTTTTCCTAAGGTAAAAATGCATTTTCTGTTTGCTTGTGTGATAGTAGCAACTTCCTCGTCGGAGTTCTCACATACATTTTTTGGTAGTTGGTACACTATATTAATCCTCGAAGAGAAATTTATCTTTTCTCTTGATCATTGGAGGTCAGAGTGCAGGGTAGACCATTATATAGCACCCATGGAGCCTAATTTTCAGGTTAAGGGCCCAATGGAGTAGGATCTCTCATGGCAGTAATGGCATTAGAATCGGCAACCTTCCAGATACCAGAGCAGAACCTTCACTTCAGAGACACCATTTAGTCCTTCAATACAGAAGGAAATCAACAGGATACCAAGCATGTGGCAGGAAAAGTTGACTGTGATTTTTGTCTTTGGAGAGAAAACCACGCACCTAGGGCGCCAGCCCACCGCAAGTATTCCAGTTCATTTTTGATAAGATATTTTTGTGTATTTTGGAAAGACCATGTATCATCATGAAATAATCCTTTAAAATCATCAGTTTTCTAAAATATTCTCTTACAAGATGCCAATTGTGTTTATATTGTGGTAGAAGAGTGTTATGCATGCATATACAACAAAACTTTACAAATAAACATTGCTCTAAAAAGTCACAGTGAAAGATTGAGGAGGAAGACCAGTGCATAGTGACACAGTGCATACAGCAGGTCTTACTTTAAAATAGTTGAATCTCATAGTATTGGTTTTCTATTTTTGTTCAAATATGACATGGCATAAGCTATTTTACAACACTTGTGTAATCTCAAGATATGTAAATCAATTCTCAATAACTTTTGTGTCTTAAAATTTGAAGTAATTATGTAACTTTTTAGCTTTTGTTTTGTTTTGGTGCTTCATGCCCCATACCTTCCATTATAAAATGCCAAATTGATAGAAAATGCTTAACTGTGGAATAATGGCAAATGTATAATATACTATTGTAAAATAAATAACTTCATCTTTGAAAAATACCAAACATATCTTTTAAGAAAGGTATTTTGTTTTTGGTTTTAGTCCTGCAGTTGGCCTCATCACATTTGTGACACACATTATCAGACTTATCAATGCTGTTCAATGGCAGGTAAATTCCCAGTTGACTTAAAATGATGAATTCACCCAATTCTATTTACTGTGGATGTTTACATTTTTTTCCCCATTTAATCTTAAATTTAGGCTTTTAGCCAAAGTGCAGCTCTTAATGCCAGTGCCATTGTAGGCCAGATTAGATAGCTAGAACAGGACAGAATGGTCGAGTTAACTGTGGTAATAGTTTAAAAATTTAACAGCAAATCATTTAGCCAAGATGGCTTGTTGCCATCCAGAATTTCCAAAGATCACAATACATAGTATTATGTGCCTTTAATAGTGAGTCCCCTTTTCTGCTGTCATGTACCATGTACCCAGGATTTAAGGATATGCCCCACTCAGAATTAAATCTGTTTTACTCTCAAGCAGTGGAGACTGCATGGGGCATAATCCATGTCTTCAGAATTCTGAAAGGCATCTGTTAAGTAAATCCAGCCAAATTCTTTTAACTAAACTGCAAATTGCATACCTGAGGACACCAGTGAAAATTAAGTCCAAGCATGACTGTAGCCAGGAATCTCTTCTTTATTCAAATCATTGTGGGAATCTGGAACATACCACCAAGACATGTAGTGGAAGGAGAAACCTTCACAACCTTTAAGAGTATCTGGGACAGCTTAGCTATTAGTTAAATAAATTAGTTGAAATGACCGACTGATGGTCTTTCATTCATCATAGGTGTGTGCTTGCTAGGAAATGGTGTTAAAAATTTCGTAGGCCAAGCGCGTTCTGTCTGTATGTCTGTCCGTTTTTCACAAGAGAATTATTTAATGGATTTAGATCTGGTTGTTGTCTATAATTTGCTTGAGCTTTCCGGTTGATTTTGTGACTTCTCTCATCGTGCTAAGTACCATAGTTCGCTTGCGGTACCGATGAGCAGGGGGGTGGGGCCTTCCTCATTCAATCGCCAGCCTCCGTTCGAGTTGGTCTACGTCTCGCCACGTGTTGGAGTGCACATTGCCTCTGCTTAGCTAGTGATATCAGTTTGTTCAACAGACATTATCATCTACAGATTGTTGAGTAACATTCGACGTTTTTGAGAGAGAGATCAGAGCTAAACGTGTTTTATAGGGTAGCTGCTGATTGCCAGAGATATCATGGCCATGTGCTTTTCTCCCCACACTGGGAACGCTCTCCTGTCAGAGCTGAACATGATCAGATATGGTGCCAACGTCTGTTGATTTTTAAAGTTTGTCCTGTTTCATTACTATGTGGGCGCAGCCACGGGGTACAGCTAGTCTCTATATAAATGACTTTACTCGTCGTTCTTGGCATCTTGCCTTCACAGTATTTGCACAGTGGCTATTTCACCTAATTAATTTTTATTCAATTAAAAATGTTGGATATGTTTATCGCTGTATGTATGCTAGCCAAAAACTCAGTTGGTGAAATCTCAATCTGTTTGTTGGGGAAACCTACAATTCGGTTACTGTAAGCAAATAAAACCAAGATGTGAAAAAAACTAAACTTTGTTAAACTAAATCAAAATGAAAAGTGAACCTCAAACCTGAAGGCTTACTTAAAATACCTAAAGCACACGTATAAAAAATATATTAATATATCATTTTTAATGTTTTGTGCACATTTTCTTTGTTGAGGTGACTGTTATACTCAAAGATCTACTCTTTAGCTTCATAGGTAAAGGCAGCATTGTCAAATCAAGACAGAAAATGCCTCCTCCCTGTTTTACATCTATCCAGCACAGAACTAACAACTCGCCTTCTTTTGGAACTTTTTTTGTGGCATCTGCATTATGTATTGTGATTTTCATTCTTGTACTTACTGGCCACAGAAACATTTTAAAGTTCTTGACAAGTAAAGCTGAAATGTTTTCAACCATATGACTAATTGGTCATTGCGTTTTAAATAGGTGGAGGGAGCAACCAATTTATATGTAACATATAACCTGCCATGTGGCAAAAGGTGATGTGATTTTTTTTTTTATCATTGGAAAGTTTTGGTGTCAAAGAATATATTTTCGTTTTAATGGCTTGGATTAATTGTAAATTACGAAGTGTTCTTCATGTAAGCCAAAAAGTGTCAATCATAAACCAAAGCTAGTTTTAAGGCTATGTTGTTAGAGTTTTAATACAATAAACATACCTTCTAAGAGTTGTTTTTATGTCTAAATTTGCTTCAGCATGTCCAGCAAAATTAACGCAATCTCCGGAATGTTCTTGTTCTGCTTTTGTGCTCTGTACAGTACAGGAAAAGTCTCTTGGTGCCTTTCTTCAATAGGCTGGTTACCGTGGAAATGAATGAGACTGCACGTCTTTGGATACCTACGCCTATGTCTTTTAAATTGCTTACAATACAGAAATAAAGAGTGCTAGTTAATTTATAATCACTGGTTAGTGCCTTGTGAGTCACATTTGTGAGCATGTGTCACTCCTCTGTATCACAGACTTCAAAAAAGACAAAAGGATTAAATCATTCATCATGCATTTTTATCTGTTAGTTATAAATAGCGGTTGAAGGGCCTGTCATTGATTTGGGCTTATTTGAATTGTGATGTTGAACTAATAGATTTCTGACCACTTCTTGGCACATACAGGAATTTTGGTATGTGTATGCTAAGTCAAAGGGTTTTAAGTGTAACATTTTAACATTTTTGTAAGGGCTTGTGATGGGTGCTGTACTCAGTTGTTTACGTTAATGCATGAACTGTACATGTTGTTTATTGACCAGGAACATTGTGTGTTCATTCTTTCAGATGATCTCTGTCACATATAAGTTGTGCTATAGGTTGTTTTCTTAGGAAAGTACATTGCGTTTACCCTGAATAACACAAAAACCATGGTATCTCTTGATGTGGTTACAATAAGGCAGATGCAATTCTACAATATAAAGATTTCATATATGGTGCAAGTGTATTTGTTTCAATTTGTGTGCTATACACATTCAGACATAAACATACAGTAGTTCTAGATATAGTTTATACAGCGATTGTGCATAAATATGTGTGTATACACAAACATGTATGTACAGTATTACAATTTCCATATATATTTTAAATTTTATTTCTGGTAAAGAGGAAGGATAATGCTCATAATCCTGTTTAGTCATGTTCTCCTTTCTGTCCAGCTTTTCTTTTTCCCAGCAATCCTGCAGTGCCGGGTAGACCATGTTCAGTGTGTTGTCCGCTGTGACAGTACAGCAACAAATTTGTGTTGCCCCTCCCTACCCCTCTTGTCCTTTGGCCTGGTGCTATTGTTCTTGGTCGCAGCAGGGGCTTCTCCTAGGGTACTCCCCCATGCCTCACATCTTGCCGACTCTGTGCCTTGGCTCTACAGCTGGTTGAGGTGCTTAGGGGCCTCAGCCTAACTGACCTCTCACCCCATCCTGCTGTCGTTTAGAAACTTGGAGACAACAGGAGTGCATACCTCATGGGATTTACTTTGTGTGGCTGCTTTCAAGGGCTGTGTCAAAGAGCCTGTGCCACAAGCAGGAGGAAAAAGAAGGGAAAAAAGCAAAAGGGTTACTTTTGTATTGCCAGTTGTTATTGATTTACATCTCAGCTTTGAGAAGGCATTAATTTTTTAATGCCTTTAAAATGTTGCACATTTAGCACCTAATTGGCACAACTTGTTTTTAGTTTAATACATCTGAAATCTTCAATAAATGAAACATTGCTTATACAAGATTACCATTTGAAGATGCTCAGTGCTGTATTTCACTCTGCCATTCTTTCCTTTATTGCATTAGCACATGCATCCTTTTTTTGGCTGTTCTAATGCAAGCCTGTCTCCTGTTCCAGCTGTGTATTGGAGTAGAGTACCTGGGAAAAAGTGATCTGCTATATTCGTTTCACTGGGATGCTTTTGTCATAGGCTATGTTTTTTATTAAACATTTGCACAATAATTTCAGTTTGTTGTTTTCTGGTGTATAAAAGCTTTCCGGATGTTCCTTGTATTCAGAGGACACTACTGAGTAGAATTTATAAGGGATGTTTTGAATACAGCACATATATTTTTTTGTGAGTTCTACACTTTAAAGAATTTATATTTTTACTTTTACTTTTCATCTTGTACAGTGATGTCAACAATGTGATGTGCCTAGTTATATGCGGTTATACGCTATAAAGTTGTTCCCCAGGTTGCCAGCATGTGACCAAGCTTGTATAGCCTAATGGAGCTTGACTAGGTCACAGTTGAGCTTGAGCCTTCATTAAGAAAGACATGAATTCCATATAAAGCTCTAACTCTGAGCAACCCTCCCGAGAACAACAGCTATTCATATTTACTCGGGGGTACACTTTAGATTGGAAATGAAAAGGCAACTTCAACAACTGAAGGGTTGGATTTTTGGCTAGCAAAAATTGTGCAACTGTAGAAAAATAACATTTCAATACATGATCTGATAATTATAACAATTAAAAGTGAATTCAATTGTTTTTTGTAATCAAGTGAAAACATTTTGACTTATTTGGTCCAACGTGGTGTTATGTCATTAAATTCAAATATAGTCCAAGATGGGTGATGACAGGCTAGAATGAATTTTAAATGTCAGTTTAATGGTGACTGTGTCGACAATGGTACATTTTCTTTACAGAGTATTTTTGATATATTGTATAACCTTATGATTTCTGTCTTAACCAGATAACATCTGAAGCACATTAGTTTATAAGGTAATTGAGTGTATTATAAAAAAAGTGCAGAAGTATAGCAAATTGGCAAAGTGTTAGTTTGAATAGTTACAGAGATGATCATAAGTTTTTGACCCTTTTCTCAGAAGAGCAAAAGAAAAACACCTCCCCAAAGCAAAACAAGAATGTCTAACATAACTAGCAGTGTTTACATATAGCTAAATTAAATAATAATAAAATGAATTTCTGTGTAGAATATGGTATTGGGAACAAAGCAGGTAGCCTGGCAATGTGTCACATTGTTTCATACAGTCAGTAATTTATAGAATAAAGTAGAAAAACTGCAAACTGCATTTGCAGAAGGCTTTCTTTAACTTGCGTATTGTGACTCTTTGCAAAGCACACTCCCTGTGATCTTAAAAAATTTCTCCTCTTCAACGTGTAGATTGCAATAAATTCATCACAATTCTTGTTAAACACTTGCCTTGTTTAGAATATTTTACATAACGATATAAAATGATTTGTAATACATGTCAGCATTTTCTGGTTATGCTATAACATGATAAAGATGTAGATGGTAAAATGTGTATGTTAAGAAAAAATTGTCACCCGAAATGCACTCTACATCCACCTAATGCCAACAATTATGAAAGAGTCTTGATGCTGAACACTCAAATGGATGACAGACAAAATAACAAAACAATTATAATTTAATGAAAGTATATAAGAAATTTAGTGTGTATGGGTGTGTGTGTGCGTGTGTCTGTCTATTAATAGGTTTCTCATTGTATTTATGCATTTATTTATTTGAGCTGTTTTACTAAAGATTCTCGAAACACAGATACGGAAAGTCTTGTTTAAAGCATTAAACAAGTTACATAGTTGAACTGTCAAAGAGCAGGAGGTCAGGACAAGAGGGCTTTCTTTTACGCCCCAGTGTAAATCAGGTCAATGTGGTTAGAGCCACACTCAGAGCTGTCTTTAATAGGCATAAAGCTAGAATCAGAATTGTACTGACAGTCCTAAATGGGAGGAATGAGAGTTACTAAAGTTAGACCTGATATGGGACTATGGGAACTTTCCAATTGTGATGTAGAAACTCAAAATTTAATGAAATGGCCAGTTTCAGATCTTATGAAATATTTTGAAGTTTTACAAATACTTATTTACTACTCTTGTTTTCTCTTGGTTCTTGAAAACCTTTTGCCGCCTTTCATGTTTACAACAGATTATTTCCTTGATACGCTATATTCAGGTCTGCTTAATCTCCTGTCCCCCACATTCCACTGAACAATCTCAGAGCAATATACAATTAATATAACAGAGCATAAAATCACATGCAAACTAAACATAAAAATATATTCATATAAGCAGTGAGTGTATATAGATATTTAAAATGCATATTAACTTTTTTTTTTTTTTTTGATTTTAAGGCCTTTTAAGTTCCAAAGAAAATAGTTTATTTACATTTTCCTATTTGGCTGACACCTTCATCCAAGCGACTTACAGCATTTGAGATGCAATTGATTACATTCTTTGTTTTTTCCAACTGGAGCATATGCAGTTGTGGTGACTTGCTCATTGTCACACAGTGTCAGTAGCTGGATTTGAGCCCACAACCTCAGGATATGAAGTCCAAAACCTTAACCACTATGCCACATTAGGCTCTTTGGGCTACATGGCAAGTAATTTAGCAATGTAAACCCATCAGAGGTTCAATAAACTGTGAATTAAAATAAATTGAAATGGAACTAGTTCTTTAGTTGTACACCGACACAGGTTCCATAATGCAGTTTGTTGTGAGCATGGTTATAGATGGCAAGGTATACTTTGCATTCCTTTGTACTGCTCCAGACACATGCTTGCTCATCTCAAAATATGAATTGGTCTTATGAAAAAAATTAACACCTTCAAAAAGAAAATGGGTTTTATTTGTATCTGTTCTACCACCCATTTTTAAAGCTGCTTAGTCATCTTAGTATTATAACGGTCCTGCACCCATATACAGCAGCATTTAGCATAAAGCAGGAAGTAAAAATAGATTATGTACAATTTTGTTGTTGTGCGTACATTGATAGGCAAACTAGCCCCATATCAGTAACTGACAAACGTACTGTATGTCTTTAGGATGCAGGAGGAAAACCTGAGTAATTGGAGTAGAACAATGAAAACGTACAGCGGTAGAAGAATGTGTAAACTCCAGAGAGTGACCAGGATTGCCCTCAAACCCTGAACTCTAGAGTTCTCAGGCAGCAAGATTAATTATATTGCATAGTGTTGCTTCTTTGAAGCACAGGAAAACCATTTCAGTCCCCATTTGGAATGTACATAGATAGATAGATAGATAGATAATTTATTAATCCCAGGGGGAAATTCACAAAATTTGTACTAAAATTCACTTTGTACATTTATACCAGTACACTTTTATTTCTCTCTAATACTTCTGTTTGTCATATACATGCATGTGTTATGTGCACAGTGTTTTGTCTTATACCCAACATGCCTTTCATTAGTTTTTATTGGCTTAAATAAACATGGCCTTGCTATCCTTATAAGCTAGTATTGGCTTATTCACCCCTATTAGCCTTGAACTCTGGTCTAATGGGCATTCCACAAACTTGTACTGGTATCATGCATGCGATCATGAGTTAAAAATAGCATGAAAAGGTGGCTAAACTTAAAGATTTTTTTTGGTTGTGTTATTATTAGTTTGTCTAACATTACTAAATTTATGCTATTGACCAACTTGAGCTTGCAACTAATACACTAAAATGTGTTTGTCTTTTTACAAGGTCCAACTATAGATGCAAAAGTCATCCATCCATCCATCCATCCATTTTCTAACCCGCTGAATCCGAACACAGGGTCACGGGGGTCTGCTGGAGCCAACACAGGGCCCAAGGCAGGAACCAATCCCAGGCAGGGTGCCAACCCACCGCAGGACACACACAAACACACCCACACACCAAGCACACACTAGGGCCAATTTAGAATTGCCAATCCACCTAACCTGCATGTCTTTGGACTGTGGGAAGAAACCGGAGCGCCCGGAGGAAACCCACGCAGACACGGGGAGAACATGTAAACTCCACGCAGGGAGGACCCGGGAAGCGAACCCAGGTCCCCAGATCTCCCAACTGCGAGGCAGCAGCGCTACCCACTGCGCCACCGTGCCGCCCCTGCAAAAGTCAAATTTGGAATCATTTCTTAAAGATTCCTAATGGTACTAATACAAGTAAAATTTCATCCAATTGTAAATTCAGTCAGTATCCTAATCTAAGCTGATGTAAGATGGCAACAGAACAGAGGAATACAAGACTCTAGTTTTTCAAACAAAAAATTCTAGAAACCTGCTGCCCTTGGGGAAAATTCACTGACTGATGTAAGCCATCTGGTGGCCCAGTTTCACCCTAGAAGTGTATAATATGCTGCAGTACTTGATCACAGATAGTTTTGGTGGTATGTGACCATAGTCCGTCTCCTCTGGTATCATCACCAGTATATCTTAATGGTTCCACAGGGTTCTACAGTATAGTTTGTGTTTGTTTCAGCTCAACAACATTGGCTTTTTGGATTGTATGTTTGTGTAACTCTTTTATATAGTTTTTCTTTTGTATAAGCCATGTTACATTACCATTTCTTTATTGTCTCATAAGTAAAGCATTGAAAGTGTGCACAGCCTAGTATCTTTAAGGTGTTTGAGGAATGTGTTTTATCATGTTTACTCTGTGTGTTTTTCTTTTCTTTTCTTCTTTCTTTCTTTTTCTCCCTGCAAGTTCCAAAGGACACGCTGAACTGAAGGTTTCAAATAAATGGTAGTAAAGTAGTATGCAGGAGTGGCACTTCCTCTTTCAAATCAGTTCTCTCCATTAACAGCCCTATTCAAAGCTGTTAAATACCACTGGCCGCCACTTCAATACCATTAAATTAATGTACGTATATGAAAGAGGTCCCCTTGGTGCTGGCTGATGGCACCGTAAATAGACTCTAAATTCCCAACAAAGGCGCGTGTGGGCGTTTGAGTCTTAATACAGTTTATGCATTGTCTGCTCAACCAAATGCTCACAGAACCACCCTCTCTCCATAACCCCCCCCCCCATAATTGCATAAAAAAGATACCATATACATTTCTGTTGCTTCATAAGCTGAATGTGTCCTATCAATGTTTACAGTACTCCAAGTATAGATCATACACACAAGCACACATATCCATGTACTATATATAGTGTCTAATATGTAAAATGGACTTCATGTATGAGACAACTGTCTCATGCACAAATAGTACTAATGCACAAATAGTACTGTTTCCTTCATGTATTCCTACTGTGCACTGTGTTAATATTATTAACTAGCAAAATACCCGCGCTTCGCAGCGGAGAAGTAGTGTGTTAAAGAGGTTATGAAAAAGAAAAGGAAACATTTTAAAAATAACATAACATGATTGTCAATGTAATTGTGTTGTCATTGTTATGAGTGTTGCTGTCATATATATATATATATATATATGTTTATACATGTTTATATACATATCTACATATACACATATATACACACCTCCACATATCAACATATATATACACATACATATACACACACACATACATACATACACACACATACATATATATATACACATATATATACACACACACACAGACACATATATATATATTTACATATCTATATATATATATATATATATATATATATATATATATATACAGTAATCCCTCGCTATATCGCGCTTCACCTTTCGTGGCTTCACTCCATCGCGGATTTTATATGTAAGCATATTTAAATATATATCGCGGATTTTTTGCTGGTTCGCGGATTTCTGCGGACAATGGGTCTTTTAATTTCTGGTACATGCTTCCTCAGTTGGTTTGCCCAGTTGATTTCATACAAGGGACGCTATTGGCAGATGGCTGAGAAGCTACACAGCTTACTTTTCTCTCTCTCTTGCTCTGACTTTCTCTGATCCTGACGTATTGGGATTGAGCAGGGGGGCTGTTCGCACACCTAGACAATACGGACGCTCGTCTAAAAATGCTGAAAGATTATCTTCATGTTGCTATCTTTTGTGCAGCTGCTTCCTGAAACGACATGCTGCACGGTGCTTCGCATACTTAAAAGCTCGAAGGGCACGTATTGATTTTTGATTGAAAAACAAACTGTCTCTCTCTATCTCTCTCTGTTTCTCTGCTCCTGACGGAGGGGGTGTGAGCTGCCGCCTTCAACAGCTTTGTGCCGCGGTGCTTCGCATACTTAAAAGCCAAACAGCCCTATTGATTTGTTTGCTTTTCTCTATCTGTCTGACATGATCTGCTCCTGATGCGCACTCCTTTGAAGAGGAAGATATGTTTGCATTCTTTTAATTGTGAGACGGAACTGTCATCTCTGTCTTGTCATGGAGCACAGTTTAAACTTTTGAAAAAGAGACAAATGTTTGTTTGCAGTGTTTGAATAACGTTCCTGTCTCTCTACAACCTCCTGTGTTTCTGCACAAATCTGTGACCCAAGCATGACAATATAAAAATAACCATATAAACATATGGTTTCTACTTCGGATTTTCTTATTTCGTGGGTGGCTCTAGAACGCAACCCCCGCGATGGAGGAGGGATTACTGTATATATATACATATCTACATATATCTACATACATATACATATATATATAATATTACGATTGTTATAGTTCTCTTTGTATACCACGTTGTCAGTTCAGCACTCCGGTTGTAATATGACCAAGCCGTGCAAGCGCACTCTTGAGAATGCAATGTATAGTTTTACAGGAGAAAAGCAATCTTGCCTCAAATCAATGGCAACCTTTTGTAGGTCTATGAACTTAATTTAAACTTTAGGTTTAAACGGTGCTTTGTTTCCGACGTGCTGTGTTCAGTCAGTTCATGTGAGCCACTCTCTTGTGTGATGATGCGATGTCCACGGCTTTATTTAATGTTCGCTAAGACCCGGCACTTCAAAGTTTCTCGCTACAGCAATTTTAACTCTGTTACAAAGTGATCCAAATCTCGTTTATACCTCGTGTCTTCTCATTAAACTTGTATCTCGTGAATATGGTATTGCAAACGGCAGCAGGAGCGTTTCTATAAAGTTAATTTAAACTTACGGTTTACACCGTGCTTCGCTTCTTATTGTTTCGCTGCCTTCTCAATCGTGTAATGAATGTTTTCTTCAGCGCTCTTTGGGTACGACTGCGTTCACAGTCAGTTCACGTGATTACGTGGGAGGCGTGATGACGCGATACGCAACTCCGCCTCCCATGGCCAGCGAGCTGCAGTCCATTACAGTATATGGACAAAAAAGAGGTTCCAGTTATGACCGTTACGCTTTGAATTTCGAAATGAATCCTGCCTAACTTTTGTAAGTAAGCTGTAAGGAATGAGCCTGCCAAATTTCAGCCTTCCACCTACATGGGAAGTTGGAGAATTAGTCAGTCAGTGAGGGCTTTGCCTTTTATTAGTATAGATTGTTTTATCCTGAAAAATACTAAATGTTATTTTTTTAGGCTGCCACTAAAATATCTGGATCTAGTAACTTTCATATAAAAAAAAATAAATAAATAAACATACAACAGTGTATGCTGTTTTTGCAGTTGAACCCAGATCCGACCATATTTATGTTGTGGGTTGGCACCCTGCCCAGGATTGTTTCCTGCCTTGTGCCCTGTGTTGGCTGGGATTGGCTCCAGCAGACCCCCGTGACCCTGTGTTCGGATTCAGTGGGTTGGACAATGGATGGATGGAGATCTCCATATATTTACGCAATAATGGATTGAATTAGCACTTCTAATGATTCTGTCTATTTTCATCTCATCCAGTCAAGACTCTCTGCAGTACCTCTTATAGTTTGTTTTTTTTTGTTCAGTGTTAAAGATTCATCCTTTTCCAAGGATACTATGATGTCAGCTAGCTGATGACTCTGAAATGGACATAATTTAAGATTTGAACAATAAAAGTTATTTTAAATCTACTTAGAGCGGTTAATATAAATAAATGATAAAATGTTTTCCTCCTTCAGATGCCACAAAGTAATTAATTATAATCGGATTTCTGGGCATTAGTATCTTGCAAGGTTATGAAGATCTGGGGATTGGAGGATTCACATAATTTTCTAGTTATTTTCTATTTTTTAACAGAAGATCTTTTTTTTATAATACACTGTTTGTTTGACCAGGGTAACCTTCCAGGAACACAGGTTCCAGTCTTCCATATCTACAATTGTGTTTTTCTAAGAATACTCCAGTTTCCTCCATTCACCCAAAGCTCTGTGTGTGTTTATGCGTGTTCAGTTAATTGGTGTGTTTTATTAGATCTTCAGGTGTGTCTTTCATGGACTGGCACGCCCATCTACATTTGGTTTGTGCCATGTGCTTGATGCTTCCAGGATACACTCTCACATAAGACAGGTTCAGAAAATCTAAAAATGGGTTTACACTTCAATTAATACCCCATTCCATTAAAGTTCTAACTATTTGTTTCACTCATGCTAAACGAATACATTTAAGGAATTTAACACATGCAATATTACCATATCAAAATATGAGGGAGATGGACCATGGAAGAGAAGAAAATAAGGAAACAAAATCAAATTCTCTACATAAAAGTGGGCAATAAAGTACACAGTAAAAAAAAAAAAAGCAGAACTAGAAAACTCCAATGCTTAGGATGACCTGTGGAGCTCTAAATGATCTTTAGCCAGTCAGTGAACATATAAAGACAAAAATCAACTGAAAAGCAACCTAATGGGGAAGTGTAAAGGAATAAAGAAAAGTTATGAATAACTTTATGAACCCAGCTCTTCATGTGTTGTCTTAGCTCTGCTGCTTTATTATCAATGTTTCAAGCCTATTTTTATTTAGTGATTTGAAAATTCAGTGTACCTTCTAGTTTGGTTGATAGCATGAATTGATGCAATCTAGCATGGATGTTGAATATCCTTGTGGGACTGTCATCTCATTTGCTTTTACCACATACTTAACGTGTCAATTACCAGTAGTTATCACACAGACTTGAGAAGTCCTGAATCGGAACTGACAGCAGTGCTAGCAAAGTTTTGTTCATCCTGTAGTGCTTCTGACAACCCATGTATCTCCTTATCTTCAGTGTCATATATCAACAGTACAGTTAGTAGACCACAGTGAATACTTCTGTGGTAAAAATCTCTTACATTTGTTTTCTTCTTCTATATGTTCAGTCATTATAAAATCATCATTTTATTTTCAGTAGTCATTTTTCCTTGACTGTTGTTTTACCACCAATATTTAAGACAAACTTTCAAAGTGACCTTCAATTCTTATGTAAATTAAAAAGATGTATTAATTCCATGAATCTGACAAATTTGGTATATAACTAAAGCTGTCAACCATCTTGGGTTCAGAAAAACTTATTAAATCATCATTTGCCCAGACACTACAATGAAGATGCCTAATAGTAATCAAATGCATTTCCAACAATGCCTAACCCTAACAGAAGGAAAAACTGCTGAAATGATCATCTAAAATAAGTGTGTTTAGATCCTGTTATGAACTATTACCATAACTGCAGATTAATTTTGCTCTCCATCAAGGCCACCATTAACAATCTAAAAATAATTTTTACAGATTACTCCTCCATCTACCCATCTTCCAAACCCCCTTTTACCTGAACAGAGTCTGGGGAAGCCTGAAGCTATCCTAGCAAGTATAATAGAAAGCGATACAGGAGCAATTCATGAACAGGTCGTCAGTCCGTCACATGTGAAAACACACACACACACACACACACACACACAGGGGCCAATTTATCTTCACCACTCCATCTAAACTACACGTCTTTGTACTGTGGAAGGAAAGCCATGTGGACACGGGGAGAACATGCAGGCAGCAGAACTAGCACTCTGCCACAGTACCACCAGATTACTAATAAAAATGTTAACTGTTTTTCTTCATATTCCACATCCCTCCTAATCTATACTTGTTGTCACAGTGTAGTTACGTTTTGTATTTCTCTCACCATTCAATAAATTATTAAGGCCACTAAACCAGTAGCTTTGTACCTCTTTCACCTTATCATTGTCCTGAAAGGGCTTGTTTCAGCAATCTGAAAAAGGTAAAAATCTCTGGTTTTTACATGGTGATAAGGTCCTTGAATATAATATTTTACATTTTTTGAGTAGTGCTTGCGGTCATTATGCTACAACAGCACCTAGTGATTTTTAACCTTCAACTACTATACAAATGTGTCAGAATATAAAGTTTACAATTCTATGGAGTCTATATGTAGTCTTTCAGGCTCGTTTGGTTAATTGCCCTCTATTGATATTTTAGCTATTTAGTAAAAAAAAAAAAAAATTCTAAAGTGTGTCTGAAATCACAAATACTTGAGACATTTGCTTGATTAAAGTATTTCTACAATTTTGAAATAACAGATTGTTCTCATGGTCTCACTGTGAGTTATTTGAATTTCTTGTAGGCACTAGCTGACTCTGCCTGGCTATTTCATAATCCCATATCCTTCTTTTTGACTTTTGTTATTCTCTTTATGTGTATTGGTATCCATTGACACTTGTGTGAAATGTTTCCACTCTTGTGTCCATATGCCCAAAGTAAAACAATCTTTCTTTTATATGGGATCTTTTATAGTTTGCATGATCTTGTTTATATGCTACTATAGCTTGGTAAGTCAGTAGGTGACATAGAGCTCATTATCTTAAATCAGTATGACTCCCTGTTCATAGTATATTGTTTTGAATAAGTATTTGTATACTCATATATACACCTTTTATACCATTTGTAATTGCCTCTGCCAACTTTCATTGGCTTTAGTAGTTTAAGACCGTAATTCCTGGCATTGACAGAAGGAATGCTACTCTGTTGGGCTCTTGAGCAAGGCCCTTAACCTACAGTTGCTCAAGTGGTGTTCTACAAATAGTTGACACTGCACTCTGACCTGAAACTCCATGCATTTTCTGGAAAGTAAGTTAATGTATGTGAAAAATGACAAATTCCTAATATGAGAAATTCGGTATGGCAAATAAAGGGTTAAAAATCACTAAAAAAACTGTAACAAGTAAAATCATCTTTCTTGGTCCTACAGTTGCCGTTGAATTTCTCTGGAAGTTGCTAGACTAACCATGGAATCCACAGAAAATCTAACATCCTGGAATGCACTAAAGTGAGAAGAATGGGTTCTTGCTCTCTTTCAAATTATGACTGTTTATAATTGATTGCATGGTATTCTAGTACATTATATATCTGTGTATGGTTTTCCGAAGAATGGGTTCTTGCTCTCTTTCAAATTATGACTGTTTATAATTGATTGCATGGTATTCTAGTACATTATATATCTGTGTATGATTTCCCTTTTACAATTTTACTGTTCCCTTCAAGCATACCCACCCTAAATGACTTCCTAGTTCATGCACATTGTATAGACAGGCGTCTAATCCAAACAAAATGAGTGACTAGTTCTTGTAGTGAGCAGGTTATGAAGGTGTAGTTAAACTAGTTAAGAGTTTTTAACAGCTGCTCTGTTGATATACTAGGATTGGGAAGTTTTAAACATGTACATGATTCACAGCAAATTAGTTTTCTTTCATAATTTCCTATACTTTAGTTATTTCTATTTCAGATGTAAACTATCTAATTGCTGGACTGATAAGTAAGGTTTGTTTTTATCATATCAAGAGGCAACATGATATGCTGATCATTTGAAGAATTCTTTGGGTGATCGTCTATCAAATCAATTGCCTGAACCCAAAAATAGGTTGGATAAATTTGACTGGTACCAGCTTTTAAAAGGAGGCACCAACGAGAAATTCTTTATCAGGGGAAGATGGATTGAAGGGCCAGGGAGTGGCTTGTCGCTGT
The DNA here is from genome assembly GCF_900747795.2 of Erpetoichthys calabaricus. Classification (NCBI taxonomy): domain Eukaryota; kingdom Metazoa; phylum Chordata; class Cladistia; order Polypteriformes; family Polypteridae; genus Erpetoichthys; species Erpetoichthys calabaricus. Next base: position 149,768,619 of record NC_041402.2, on the reverse strand, counting down.
ACATTTGCACTTTGCTTCTCTTTTGTGCGTGCCTTACTTCTGTTGGTGGTTTAAGGCTGATGCTGATTGATTGTGAGGGATGCATGCCTCTTGCCTTGCTGCTTATGAACATGCAGACTTGTCTTTCCATGGATTTTTAAATTAGGGGCAGCTTTGTTCGAAAGATGTGTTATTGACTTGTGAAATACAAGCCAAGTTCTAAACCCCTGGGCTTCAGTTGAGTTTTTTTCAGGCAAGGTAATTGAAAAAAAACAAGGTGGCAGAGTCCAGATATGCCATTGCAGGAGGTTATTTTATTCAGCTACCTATGCACAAGCTTCGTGATTAAGCACTTGTAATAGCTTTATATGTGTAGGTTGTTGCAGTAATTCACGATAATTCCTGTCCTAAAATGTTCATTGATCTCATCCAACCTTATTTTCTTAAATTGTGTTGAGAGAATTTTATACACTACATCAAAGATGTGACCTAACATCCTATACATAAACTAAAATTAAAATCTGCTTCTTTCTTGCACTTGTAATTTTTATACAAAGTTCACTTCATCGTGAATATTGTCGATGAATATTGTCCCATAGCATGCAACACATGAAATATAACACGTGTTTACATCGGTTTACTATTGGAGAGCAAGCTTAAGCCGAAGGTTTAATTTAGGATGCAATGCTCTGACTAAAAGTAATAGCCCATATGTTTGATGAGAAATATTGTGCAAGCCTTTTTAAAGGTCACACAGGAAACCAGTGATGGGAACTAAAAAAAATATATATTCCTAAACCATTAGGCCACACTGATTACAAGGTTATATTTTTGTGTCCATCCATCCATAAACCCAGTTTATTACTGTGTTTCAAGCTTGTACAGAGTCATAGTCCAGTGCCATTGGGAGTAGATTTGGAACCAGTTCATGACAGGACATACTGGCCTGCACTCATTCACACTCGAGTAGCCAAATTTGAATAACATATCTGGAATGCCTGCACTCAAAAAAATACTACATCTTATAAAAAAAATAAGTATGACACAATGGTGCAGTGATTAGTGCTGCTGCTCTTGAGCTCATTTATCTCGCAATATGGGTAATGTCTGTGTGGAGCTTGCATTATCTCCCTGTGTCTGTATGGATTTTCTCAGGGTACATCAATTCCCTTCCACATTCTTAACCCTTTGCGGTCGTTAGGCCAGAAAACTGGCCTTAGTAAAAAGTGCGCTATAGGTCGTCAGGCCACCGCTGGTGACCCTGCAAGTTTCTGACCGATTTGCACAGTCGCCTGGTCGAGAAAAGTGGCCTGTGTTATTCCTACGTGCTTGAAAAAAATAACTGCTGTAATTATTGGCGTTTTTTCAATAATTAATTACGACTAATGTAGCGTGACGTTGAAAATACGACTGCAAAGGGTTAAGACATACGTTGGAGACTTTATACTGTCCACACGAGTGAGAGAAGTTACAGTATGCACCTTGTTGTTTCTGCCATACCTATCAATTTCCTAAAACCTTGTATAGGATTAATTGGATATGTTAATGAAGGGAGTAAGCAATATTTTTTTTTTTTAATATTTCAACTACACCAGAAATTTTGAGAGTAAATTCTGAGTTTATCAATTTCCTGAACTTTTGGATTTTTTGGAAGTCAAAAACTATCCTGGAAACTTAAAGCACAAGACAGAACTGAACCTTGAATGGAATGCCAGTCCTTCAGAGGGCAGGTTCACACACACACAATTACTCTTAGTGTCATCATCCAAGTGGAAAAACAATAATAATGTCCATGATTGGTAGAACATATGATGACGTAATCTGGAATGGAATAAAGTGTCGAGAAGCAGTTTAATGCAAAATATATTTAAACAACTGTACACGGGTGTTCCCTGGTGGGCAGTGTTTGCTAATCCTGCTTAGTTATGTGTGACACCTCCTGAATGTTTCTTGCATTTGTTGATGACCAAGTAGGTTCCAGTACCCTAACAACTGAACAACTCGTAAGTAGTTGATAGAAAATTGAGGGGACTTCACATGCAGGAATGAACTGAAATTATCATTTCTTTTGGCAGTCATTCATTGCCCTCTGTCTGTAGCAGCCTTGCTCATCTTTGTAATGAAATGAGTCAACTTGGTGGGTGCCACACTTGATTGTAAGATCCTATATTCAACCTCAAGCATCTGTAATGCATGTATGAACATTCGAGGGTTAATTTTCTTTACTCACTGTTCTTTCTTTTATTGATACTTTTTATCTTTTTGATATGAAACACACAGTCTTCTAAAGGAATAAGATTTCATTTGCTAGAAAAACCCACGCAGTACTACTATTGGTCAGCTGAATCATATTTTATACAGTGCTTGGCTGTGATTTCTTAACCATATTACTAACCGAAGGTTGTAAACCGGATATGGATGCAGGGCGCATCGAAGCGCACGCGCACTGACGCACTGCAACAAGCCCGCCACAGAGCAAAAAAATAAACGAGAGGATTTGAAGGTTGTATTACAGTATGGAAACCCCAGAGGTCCACACTACACAGCATATTTGAATCACATGACAGTATTACAGTACGGAATCCCCAAAGGTCCACACTACACAGCATATTGGAATCACATGACAGTATTACAGTAATACATTATTAACAGTCCAGCCACAGAAAACACAGAAACTCCACTAGATGGAAAGAAACAATACACGAGCGCTCCGTATTAAACGTAAGTGCGATTATAATTCTTAACAGTAGACGCCGTATAGCTAACGGAGTCATGGCTCCAAAAACAAACAGCTCAACTAACGGAAATACAAAAACGAGCCCACATGGATACACACGATGAACGCAGGTGCCTACAACGCGTTTCTAAAACAGCGGAAGCAAAACAGTCACAGCTCCAAAACAAAACAGCTCAACTAATGGAAATACACAAACGAGCCCGCATGGATAGACACAATGAACGCAGGCGTCTACAACGCGCTTCTGAAACAGCGGAAGCAAAGGAGTCACAGCTGAACGCAGGCGCCTACAACACACTTCGGAAACATCACGGCTCCAAAACGAAAGAGCTCAACTAACGGAAATACAGAGACGACAACGTATGGATATAAACAATGACCGAAGGCACCTACAACGCGTGTCTCAAACAGCAGAAGCAAATGGGTCACGCCTCCGAAAGGAAGGAGCTTAATTACATCCATACCCTCCCACAACACTCCCACCCTCCATCGTGTGTCATCCCTCCAAAGATTATATGGAACACAGAGTGATTGCCATTCGTTCATTTGCGATTCGTTAGAGAATTGGGGGTTTACTGGTATCGGCTCTATTATAAACATCCATGGATTTTCAGACTTAAGAATCACTAGATTGTCAGAGTTTCAGACTCGAGTTGCCTTCTTTGTGGGATTTCATGTTCTCACCTTAACCTGCTTGGATTTCCTCTTGCAATTCATGCTTCTACAGTATTGGGATTGAAAACACTAAATTGACCCAAATGTAGTGAATATGCAGAGTGTGTGCCTACCATATACTGCAATCACATCCTGGTATTCGAGTTAAACTTTTCCTGTTAATTTTTCTCACTGTGCATTAATGATGGTTATTTATATATTGTATACATTAACATAATATCTTCTATATTACAGAAACTCCTATGACCTTACTGTTTGATTGCTTAGTATCTGTATAGGTCTGCCTTTGCAGCAGCATATTTGAGCCTATGGGTTACTTCCATGTTGGTGCAACATAGGCTGACCAGATTTTCATGGTTCTAAAACAGGACACAGCTCAGTAATCCAGCAAGTGTGTTAGGAGCAACTTAAGTCAAAGGAGTCAGGGTGGAGTTCATGTTTTGTCCAGCTAAAAATAGAACATTTTGTTAAATTCCAGTACACAATGTATAACAATGGACCTGCCCCTGAAAAAAATGGAACATCTGGTCAGCCTAGTGCTACAGTATGTCCAATCACATTAAAAGCATTTTAAAGACACGCCCAATTTAGAGCAGAAAGGTCCAGCATATGCATATGGATTGTTGTAAGTAATATGTAAGCTCAGTTTTATTTATCCAACTGTGAACACTTGCTTAAATCTAACCTTTGACTCCTACCTGTCTCCACATCATCAGCTACTCAAGACAGATGCTTTCAAACATGTTGTCTGTCAGATCTGCATAATATTTTTCACATGATTTCACAACATGGTGCATACATGTATTAATCATTAACCATGAAGGCTAGTAGATCCATTTGACTGCAACATTTGCAAATAATACCCTTTAGCTTCTTACAATATTTCTCCCCAAAATTGATGCAATGAGTGTGAAGCCTTTAAATACATTCAGTGTATTTATTCTAAATATTTTTTATAATGCCTATCTTTAGGTATTTTTCTAATCTGTTACTAATTAAGTGCATCAGTCATTTTAATTGTTAATCCACAATGTAGTAAAATGCAGGGTGTGTGTGTGTGTGTGTTCAGTCCCTCCAAGCAACCTCATTGGTCTGTTTGGTTTAGGTGACGCAATAAAATGTGAAAGTGCAAGGACCATCAGGCTTTGTTCCCAATGTACTCTTTGTAGCAGGTATTACATTTTAATGTAACTGGCTGTGGGTGGGTTGGAGATTTTTCACCTTTTGTAGTGTAGGTCTTGAATACAAATTTAGTGTCAATTTTTTTCAAATAAGCATGTTTGTTTCTTGTCAGTTATTTTATTTACAAAGTTTAATATTTTTATTAGTAGTCCTGTAAAGTCACTGTATCTCTGCATATTTTGCCTGTTTCACACACATTTAAAGGTGTTTTATTTTCAAAATCTTTATAAAAATATAGAGAGCTGTTTTAAGTTACTTGATGCTTTGATTGGTCACTATTCCAAGAAATGTGGCTCATTGCTGACCTCTACTGTTTGGATTCATAATTGTAGATTCTGGTAAACATAAAGCTTAGAATAAAATGTATTTTACTATTCAGCTCTAACAGAGGGAAGCCTGAAGAGACAATTCTGTTTTATTGTGTTGAGGTTGCCTGTAGGGGAAAAAAGGCAACTACTTTTCATCTAGTCTGGAAAGTTTCTTTAACAAAACAAACAAGAAATATTTTGAAGACTCAACCCTCAATCTCTGATTTTTTGTGTGTATTTCAGTGCAAAGTGAAAAATGTTTAGTAACTATTTTATTGACAGGTTATATAGCACAATTTATCCACTGTGTATCAACTGTGTATGAATTGATTTCTCCAGGTATTTTTTTTTTGTTTTCATGCAAACACATTTCTGACTAGGGGAACAGCTTACAGAAAGTGTAATGCACCTGTTTAGCATGTAGAGATTGGTCTAATGAAGGAACACAAGTTTGTCACGTTGTAATGATATTTTACAAACATGTGCATCCACATTGATACTGGAAAACATGGAATTAACGGAAGCTTCATATGTGTTTTGTTTGACTCATTTTATCGGAAAAATTTATCTTTCTTGTTTGAGTAATATTTGATGTAAAAATAATTTTTACCATAGTTGGGGGGAGGTGGTGGAGGGACAAAACTCTTTTGTGCAGGTTGACCATTTATACATAAGAATGGTTATTAATTAAAACAAAACTTAATCTTATCACCTCATTTTTCTTCTTTCTGTTTCTTTAATGTAACAGGGTGGTCATTATGTACAGCACCCATTTAGTCCTTTGTATTTATTTTGTTTCTTTTCATTAATAATAATGTTCGCTGAGGTTCAGGCTGAACAACACTATACCTTTTTCCATGTTCCTTATCCTCATGTGTTAGTGATCCAAGGGTTAAAATGGAACCCTCAGGTTTCAAAGAATGAAACTCTTTTGGTCTCCTTCAACATTGCATCATCAGCATGTTTGGAGTTTCAAGACGAGGAAGTTGCTATAAATGGTTAATGGAGGTGCAGGTTTCTCAAATGCACATCTGCAAAAATGTGCCTGCCTGTTTGTTCATTTACTCATCAAACATATGGGCTATTACTTTTAGTCAGAACATTGCATCCTAAATTAAGCCTTCAGAGTACCTCTATATATTAGAGGTGAAATCCAAGTCAGAGTAAAAAAAAAAAAAAATGCAGTACCTGGCTTCATCCATTTTGTTTTGTTGTTGTAATACTAAAGCAATTCATACATTAAATCTGGTATATATGGCCATTGAATAGGTAGCATATGAGATTTTACAAAGTTATAACAGTTCAAGTCTGTAATAAAATCATAGTTTTTTACTTCATCATTTTCAGGCAAGGCTTGAATCCATGAGGTTGTCAGAAGTAGGGCAATAGAGTGGGAACAAGTGTTACTTTACGGTTATTTTTAATGCAGCTTGGCTTTTTTGCTTGTCCAGTAAGGTGCTTTATAAATTTGGTGTATGGTATTAAGGTATACAATTTGAAGACACCCTATGAAGAAAATAGTGTTCCCTAAAGCTTATTTCAGTACTAGACCTTCTCGGACATTTAAAACAGTTCAGAGTTTCTGATACAAGCATCAGTGTTGCATGTCTTGAATTTGTTATTACGATTAAGTTTCCATAACAGAATAGTATGTTTATTATGTGACTCGATGTTTATGAAGATGACTTCTATCATCAGGGGCCTCATGTATAAACGGTGCGTACGCACAGAAATGTTGCGTACTCCCGTTTCCACGCTCAAATCCCGATGTATAAAACCTAAACTGAACGTAAAGCCACGCACATTTCCACGGTAACTCATACCTTGGCGTACACAATTTCTCCGCTCGGTTTTGCAGACTGGCGGCACCCAGCGTCAAAGCAGTGCTACTGTTCCTGCGTGGACACCCTTTCTTTCTTAGCTCCACATTCCTGACGCGGCTTTATAAATACACTGAAACTAACTGCATATTGTTTATTAGTGTAATGCATCTGATTATAATTAACCTGCAGCAATATAATGGTCCAGGGGATAGCCATAGTATTCCAAATACCATAACTGCTTTAGCGTTGTAACTCTCACTGCATCTTCTTCTTCTTTCAGCTTCTCCCGTTAAGGGTTGCCACAGCAGATCATCTTTTTCCATATTACTCTCACTGTACCACTCGGAGTATATATATAACTGTATCTGAGTGAGGAATCACAGCAGCAGCTGATCGGAAAGAGAAATATCGGTACACAGCATGAAGCAGACGCTACCTGAGTCACGGCAAAACGCTTTAGAGACTTCCCAGTACGGACTTCGCGGTTTAGAAAAGGTTTCATCCCAAGAACTATAAACGCACTCAATCAGTCCATCAAGTGCTCCTTGTAGAACTGTTTACTTATAAGTACAATTACCTCACTGTAAACTTGCACTACAGTTATAATATTGCACAACCTGCGCCACTTTATAAAGCGCGTATTTACATATGATGACGGTATTCATTTTTAAGATGAAATGCAGCAAAATATGTTGATTATATTATACAGATAAAACTTTAACTTCATTTAAATAATCTGAATTGTTAATAATTAAACATGTGAGGACACGGTGCCGCAGCGCTAGCTAGTTCAGGGATTGTTCCTGCATTGCGTTGTATTCTTGCTGGTGCTGACGCGACACTGGAATGCTAGACGGATAGAATAATTAAACATGTACTACGAAGATATTTCAATGTTCCTTAAAAGTTTTGAAGAATCGGCGTTTTAAGCTTACAGATGGCTTCACGTCTATATAGCTGATTGTGTGGCGATTGGGTTTTTGGAGAAAGAAAAGTAAGGACAGGAATTGGAGGTTAGTACGTTTGAAAGAGACAGTACTGCTGTGATAAATTATTTCATTGAAGATCGCGCATGGCGCAGCAAGCCTCTTGTATGAGATATGAACAAGCACTGCGCCACCGTGTCCCCATGTTTAATAACATGCTTTCATTCCTATTATCATGAAAAAGATATCACGTATACATCTCAGTATTTTAATTATTCAGAGAGCTGTAATATCGCGAATGTAATGGATTATGTGTCCTGTCGGAGAAAGAGAAAGCCAGTTTAAGAAGCAGGTGGTGATTCACACACAGAGCACAAAGAAGATCAAATACAGAACAAAGCATTTAATGTGCCACTTTAGTTACAATGGGATTTGAGAAACTAGTAAATTAAACGATTTTAAGATGAAGTTTATGATGTTCTACTTTAATGGCAAAATAAACTACGTGATTAAAGTGGAAATTTCGAGATTAAAGTTGACATTTCGTGCTTGTTTCCCCACTGTGTGCCTATTTTTTTTTGTCTGTACCCTAATAAGCTTTCATATGACACTCAGACGGTGGGCTACGACTCGCCTTTTCACGGCGACTTTGATATGTGATTTCTTTTTTATTTCGGGCACTGTACGACTTTGTGAACTTGAGCCTTCGAGTTTCTCCGACACTCTGTCACTCGATCAACTTCCTTTTGTTGATTATACCACTGTTTAAACCAACAAATAGTACGTTTTTCCTTTGCCTCCACTTGGTATTCGCTGAAATTCTTATATTTCCCCCGTGCTTTTCCCATTGTCTTTTCACAGAAGGCTATTTATATTGATTTGCATATTCAAAGCGGCGTAATTCTGGGAGGAGTTGGGGCGGGACAGAAGGCGCGTGCACGTACGTTACTTTTCACACTGATTGGGATTTATGTAGTAGAAGAACGTGAAAGTTTGCGTGCGTACACATTCCTGCATCTGGATTTTTCTGTGCGTACGCACATTCCCGCTTTTGTGCTTGCGCCATGTTATAGTGTGAGTTCTACGCACGGCGTTATACATGAGGCCCCTGGTTATTACATGTATCTGACATGAATTCTCATAAGTGAACATTATTAGAGACAACACTGTTGTGCATATTGATTAGTTATGCCTTTCAGTAGTTCAACTGACACTTCCCATTCTGACTATTCTTTTTCAACCATTTTTTAAATGTGGACTGGTTAAATTCTTGACCGTTTCTTTTTTCTGCAGGTTCTGACATGGCTATCTTCTGCTTATTATGTGGTAAGCGTTTCCAGACGCAGACTGCTTTGCAGCAACATATGGAAGTCCATGCCGGTGTCCGCAGTTATATCTGCAGTGAGTGCAATCGCACCTTTCCAAGTCACACTGCTTTGAAGCGCCACCTCCGTTCACATACAGGTGAGAATCCTGCTTAGAACAGCAAGTCTATGTGGACAGTAACAGTAAAAAAAAAAAAAAAAAAAAAAGCCATAGATTACATTATCACACCTAACCTTAGCTTGTTGGTAAAATGCTTATGGTTATCAGCTTTCCATATATTGTTTAGTAAGATGTGAACTTAAAAATAAGGCTACTTTTGAGTATATACTATATTATGGTTAGAGGTATCAATATAAATAACAGCTACTTTTTATTTTGATTTTGGTATTTCTGGACAGTTTTAAAAGTTTAGGTTTATTTGACAATCTCCATTCCTGTAGTTAATCTTTTTTAGGACCCCAAGGTTTAAATTACTATGTACAGTTATGAGCAAGTATTACATTTTTATTTTCCTTTGTTAATTTGAAAATATCAATGCTATATACACACACTGTAAATCAGTAAACCAAATACAAATACTTACTGTATGTTGTGTACTGCATCCGGGAGTTAAAATTTCAAATCCTGTCGCAACCACAGATATTAAAATGGCTTAAATGACTTTCAGAAACTGAATTAGAAATGTTTGTTTCTAGTAATTTAATCTGAATGTTGTTTAATTTTGGGTAATGGTAAAAAGACATTTGTCTTCTCGCTGCACAGTAGGCCAGTTCAGGTTTCTTCCCAGTTTAACAAAATAGATGGGTAGTGAAAAATGTGGGTTCAGTACAACATAGACATAATTGTGGGAAAACATTTTGTAATAAATTGTTTGAGGCAAAATTATATAAGTTTCAAAAATATTATTTTAGGCATGCATGAACACAATTTGCCTGTTTCCATCATGATTTCTGTCCTTGTGTGGCTTGCATAACTCATGAATTAAATAAACCATCTCAATTAAACTTGACACTCTTATTACTGTCTTTAATTATTAAAACTTTATTGATCTTGAACAAAATTAGTTCAAGGCAGCCAAGAATTCTTTTATCCTTTTCCTTATCCTTTTTACTTTATAATGTATAAAATAAAAAATAAAAAAATTTGGTCTGCTTATTTCATTCAAAGCACTTATCAAACTCTTCAACCATTTTAGGTTTTCCCTTTATTTTACTTTCACCATTATTGAGCAATAGGAACAAAAAAATGTATCTGAAGTGCACACGAAATGACAGGCAAGTTATTACCAATACTTCAACTGTCTTCAATCCCTTGCACTATGTTTATATACTACTTACTTTCATCAACAACATTTATTTGTATCGCCCATTTTCATATACAGGATATAGCTTAAAGGGATGTTCAAAATGTCAAAGAAATAGTTACAAGGAAAGAAAAACAATTTAAATTAGGTCAGAGTAATTATAAGTAATAAAAAATAATTTGTTACAGGCTTAAATAACATGGATATCAAACTAGTAGAAAAGTAGAGTCCTTATATATAGTATCGTATTGTAAGTCTGTAAAGATGAGTTGTGTGATAAGGTGAGCATTAATCAATCAATATCAAGTTATTTATAAATATGGGTTAAACAAGGAGCATTACTGTTAAAAGCTTTTTAATACTCTTGAGTTTGAAGCAAGCCAAATGATCTTCTGAGCCTAATGTTTTACTGATTATGGTGGTGGAAATTTATCTTCTCTATTGTATGTACAGTATGTGTGTACATATGTATGTATGTTTGTACAGTATACACATTTATATAATACGTTCAGATTTTTCATGTGTAGTTATCTATTTGACTTTAGTGTCATAATAAAACAACGTCTCGGTGAATTAATTTTTAAAATAATTAACATTTTGTAGCCAATTAGTGTCAAACTACATTTCTACAGTATTAACTCTGCATTAGCTGAACTATGAGACCAAATTGATTTCCAAGGACCATTGGGTGGAAAAGCTGCACTGAATGACAAAAATCAAACTTAAATTGAGTCTTGTATATTGACCTTTATATCATAGTAGACACTGTCATAAAAAGTTTTTTGGACTTCAATAAAAACAAAAGATATAAAATGGAGTACATATTATTGTAGTCATTGCAGCAAAGTAACTTGCTATTAATGGTACAGGTAATTTTTAACAATGAAAGTTGTCATTTCTAAATACTGGACTAGTACATTCTCTTGCCACCTTAAGAGTGGAAAATCAATATTGTCTGGCAGGAGCCCATTCTCCACAATGCTTTTCCTTCATCTAGGAGTGCATAATCACCGGTGTCTTTCTGAATACATAGTAGGCTTGCTTTGGAAGAATTCAGTTGTCACACAAGTTTATATGCAGTAGTGTAGACAGCACAAACACATTTGTCAAAGAGTCACTCTAGTGGCAGCCAGAATCTCAAGAGTGGGAAGCTAGATGAGTCTAGAGGAACTTGTCGCCCATATTCCCCAGAGAGAATCAAATGTGCAACCTTACCACCACCTCCCCCTACCAAGTAATATAAGCATAAAGTTCACCCAACACACTCAGAATTTTAGAATAATTTTCTGCTCTTGATCGGAGATACAGTGAGTTTACATTATCCATCCATCCATTTTCCAACCCGCTGAATCCAAACACAGGGTCACGGGGTTCTGCTGGAGCCAATCCCAGCCAACACAGGGCACAAGGCAGGAACCAATCCCGGGCAGGGTGCCAACCCACCGCAGGACACACACACAAACACACCCACACACCAAGCACACACTAGGGCCAATTTAGAATCGCCAATCCACCTAACCTGCATGTCTTTGGACTGTGGGAGGAAACCAGAGCGCCCGGAGGAAACCCACACAGACACGGGGAAAACATGCAAACTCCACGCAGGGAGGACCCGGGAAGTGAACCCAGGTCTCCCAACTGCGAGGCAGCAGCACTACCCACTGCGCCACCGTGCCTCCCAGTTTACATTATAATTTAGTTTAATGTGTTTGTTGTGTTGATTTTAAAGAAATAGTGCACAAGTTGTAACATTTAGTCTGAAATTGAGACACACCATGATGCTCAAAGTGAATGTTTAACTAATATATATATATATAAATACTTAAACTATATTTAAATAATTACTTGAAGCATATTGTTACTAAGACCTTTGGAAATGTGTTAAAATTAAGATTTTTAAGTCATATTGAATTTAACTTGCATTGGTAATATCAAATTTTTGTTGAGATTTTTTGCATAATGAATACATAAGATTTGAGTGAAGAGTATCAATGTGTTGCATGTTAATTAGCATGTGCTAGTAAGAGTCTCACTGTACTAAGAACACATAGCAGCAATAACCCTATAAACATACAAGTGCATGATCATTTTAAATTCTCATTGCCATTCTTTACATGGCCTGCAAACATTCTGTGATAAACTGTCAGGATTGTATAACATGTTCCGATCTTTTATTGTAAATGATTTAGTCCAGTTTTATAAAATAAAAACATGAGTAAGAGAGTCTATGTGGATGGGTCTATTCTCCATAAACCATAATCTGTTATTGCCACCCCACAACAATCCGTTGAGACTTAGTACCTAATTGGCAGTAACTGGCCATGTGTCTAGCAGTTTAATAGCAATTTCCACTAGTTAACTTTAATGTAGTTAATCACTGGATTGTGCTGTGTCTTAAAGGTTTTCCAATGGCCATTTCAGGCTGAAAGTCACCAGTTAAAAATGTATTCTGCTGGGTTAATTTCAACTCTCCCTCAAAACTGAAAGGTACTGCAGTACGATCTATAATCCACGGCAAACACCTGCCATTGCTTTACTGTAGAATGTCAATTACCAGTCAGACCAGATTTCTTCACTTGCAGGACCCCTTTATAATCTTTCCAGTAGCTGGGCAGCTTTGCATTCTTAATTTTTTAAGCACTGTTTTGTGACCAGTTGGCTTGATGGCCAAGGCAGTTGTGCTTGCAGGACCTGTGCACACCACCCACAGAGAATTACTCTCAACAGAGGGTCCCTATTGAAGGCTAAAGAAAGCCATTTCTCTTTATAATAATATATTGATTATTGTATCCCATTACCTCTGCCTGGTGTAATAGCTAAGTATTGATTCCTTATCTAGTAGATTATGCTTTGACGGAATGCTAATACCTGCAGAGGCAGAAATAGTTGTCTGGCTCTGTTTAATAAAAGAAAAACATTAACAGGTATGAAGGAAGAGCCTTCAAGTGGTTTTGTCTTTCCGATTCTAGTTCTGGAAATGTTCTAAATTACTCAAAATAACACAATGCTGTTTATATTCTCGTTTCCCCTAGAGACAAAGAAACAACTTCATTGTTAGTAATGCTGTCTCCTAGTCTGCAATTTTAGCTAGCAATCACATTGCTTGACATTGCAGTCTTATTTTACACCGTTAGTTGAGTATTTCAGAAGCACTTTGCCCTTAGAAATTACTAAGAGCTTAAGTTAAAAGGAACTATTGCTACTGCTGAACCAAAGGACTATAAACTGACATATACAATACCTAATAAAGAGAGATGGTATGTCATTTCTTCACCTTTTTTGTAGGTGTATAAAAGGTAGAAATGTTTGTCAATGTCTCTGTATGATTTTTTTTTTTTAATTTGACAGTAGGGCATGGTGACTAATGCATTGGAATTTAAAACAGTAAAGATACCTGTTCATTTCCCACTACTGCCACACTACGTGACTAGAAGCAAGTAACTTACACAACATAACTGTGTTGCTATTGTAATGAAATGAATGTAAGCACATTTACTGTAGTTCTGAGTTTATAAAGCACCTTGGCATGGTGTTCATTATATAAAAGTTCTGTATCACATAGAGTAAGTGCTATTTGCTTTAGGTAGATACTAGCCTTAGCAGCATGTCCCTCTGCCATGGAAAGAAGGCTGTGATATTGGATGGATGCACAATGCTTACTGCTGTAAGTGCAAAAGAAGGATGAGAAAATGGGTAAATAACTTGTAAGATTACATGCATCTGTGTAGGCTTACATACAGTATATAAATTGTAAATATTTTTTATATTAAATAATTACCAAATATTCCAAAAAAGTCTGAAATTGTCCACATGATATAGATAGTGGGAATGGCAAATGTGCTTGCACGCCAGCACAGTATATCTGCATCAGACTAAAAACCTTTATTCTGTGTGTGGGTTGTCCAAATTGAAGTTTCAGGTATGTGTTTATTACTATGTACATATTCCCTGCATTCATTTTCAAATATTGCGTTGCCTTTTACTAGATGCTGCTTGGGAATATACACACACGATTAAGTTTTTGAAATTCGTGAGCCATGCATAGATATAAGGGTATTATCAAATATAGAAACTCAGGTTTTTGATTAAGAAGCAGGACCGCAATGCATGTTATCTCAGTTTAATAATGCTAGTGATACCTTTTTTCAGGATTTGTTTTCATTTTCATTTCAGTTTTCTATATTTTGCAACTTTGTTTCTTTTTATTTTAATGATGTGGTAATGTTTTTGTGCCTGTTCCAGTGTGAATATGTTGGTTTGTACATACTAGATACACTGGCATCATGCACTGTGTACGATTGCCAGTTGTTGCCAAGTTTAAAGTGGTCTCCATGTGACAATAAGGAGAATTGGTCAGATTCATGATACATTTAGTATAGATTATTAGGAAATTACCAATTAATAACCAAAATGGAGGAAAAGTGAGACTGCTAGTCTTTAATTTAACCCCTTCGGTAGTGATGATTGTGAGCTACACAAACTGTAAAAATTGGAATACTAAACATCTAGAATGACCAAAAAACACTGTTAATTAACTGAAAGTGTAATAAACCTGTGTCTACTTGGCTCTTCAAGGATGTAGATATATGCTGTCCTTCCCAAATCATAGTTCACTGTCCACATGACCCTTTCTAACAACCACACTCTTTACAAATTGGGTAGCCTGAAATGATTTGTGCTGTTCATCATGGTTACAAAATATTAGAAAACTCACATGTTTATCAGAATGATTTTTCTCCCATTTAGCAGCATGTATTGTATTATGTAGCTAACATACTGTATCACTTCAAATTTGCATCTTTAAAAATAAATTAAATGTATATAAAGTGAATAAAATGTTTATGCTATCTCCAGTTAGGCTGTTAAGGCATGTGGTGGCTCTGAACTATTAGATTTCTTACAAATGGCCATCATCACTGCTTTATAGCATTGTGATCTATTGTAGAGCACAAGTACGTCTTTTCTACTAATCAGATTATCAACTGAGGAACAATATCATCACTTTCATGATTTTCTCAATAAGTATAATATCTCAGTCTTCACCAAAGAAAAATATTAATATGAAATATTTTCTAAAAGCCTCCTATGTGGTAGCAGATAGTTCTTCCATCCAGATGTGCAGGTTTGGGTCTTGAGCAGGCTAAACCTGTCATCAATAGACTGTTCCTTAGGGTGGCTCCTGCAGATACTGTTTGTTAGAAATAAAATTTATTATTTGCACAGACTAATTTGGGACTAATTACTAGTGATGTTTTTATGAAAGGTGGAGTATACAGAATTGCACAGCCTAAGAAAAAGTCATAAATGTAGAAGGAGCTCTGAAATGTTTCAGTGCATTTGAAGTAATGTTGAATACTTGATTGAAGTTGTAAAGCACTTTGAATAGGTTAGAAAAGCACTATATAAGTGAAACTAATTATTATTTTATTATTATATTGTCCAACATATTTTATACGGTTTGTTTCCATACTTAACTCACCAATATTTGGTTCCATTGTAAAACTGATGTTCAGACTAAAATGTGAGCATTTGTTGTTTGGTCCAATCCAATGTTAATTTTGAACTAAGGTGAGGCAGAATCCGTGAAAATGTTTAAAGGGATAAGCTGTCCTCATTTTTAAAACCAGGCCGTACAAAAATGTATTCACTTCCAGTTCAGAGTTTCACAAAGCCCTAGCGTTATGTATGGCACAAGCATGTTACTGTAATTTTTTTAAATTACTATTTAAAAAGTAAATAAATGCATTTATTTTGAACAGTCTCCAAATGGATTTTATGTACCCAACATTAAACAACCCCTTAGACAAATTTGCTATTTTTTAATCATATTATGTTGAACAATTCCTGAATATTAACATCATAAAGTAAAACTTACATGGTCCTTATACATTTCCACATACCTCCAGCCTTTTGTATTATTCACTACATAATTTTTCTTTGCTATTTTTTTAATAAATAACTAATGACTAAAAACTAAAACATATTTGGCCTCTCCTTTCAATTTTATGTGAATGGACAGTGGAATGGTATGCTGTGTAACATAAAGATTTAGCGTTAGATTGACAAATATTTTGAGTCCCAAGAGATAAATTTAGCTTGTTACAGAAAATTATAGATCCTGTAAAGAATATCACTACCCACATTGAAGGAATGTGGTCTCCTAAGGAAAAAGAGTCTGCTTTTCCCTTTTTTATGGTTCTTCTGTGTTACTAGGCCTATCCAGCTTATCATTGATGTGGACCTCCAAGCACTTAAAACAGTGCACCACATCCACTCCCTGAGTAGTAAGTGGGCATAGAGGTTCTGTGGTGTGACAAAACGTACTTGTAAAACAGATCACAAGTTACAGTAATGTACACTTGCAACCAAAAGGCAAAATTCGCTCATTTATTTTTCTATGCTGAAAATGCATAGTATCTGTGGAGTTATTAGTCGTACATAAATTGGAAATCCAGAATTAAACTGGTAATCATCTCATTTTCTACTTCAGATGAAAAAGCACTTTTAAGAGATTTATTATGTTCTTTGTTTTGAACAAAATTTGAAAAAGTGGTATTTTTGGTGAATGATGCTTATAAAAATGATTTTTTTTGGAGGTTGATAACTACTAACTATATGCATTGTTTCAATATACTGCATATTACAAGTAAATTGTACAGAATACCTGAAAGAGGTTTCCAGACTGGGGTGACAGAGTTCATCTAAAGGAGAATTTGTCACTGTGCTGCCAAACAGCTAATTCTTTCTTTTTTTATTTTTCCCCTCAGTGCTTTATTTTATAATTCATATCTGAGGCTGATGCTTGCAGTAAGTGTTAATACACATAAACATGACTTCCAGTGTATTTGTGTACATAATTAATTAACTTGCCCCTTTGCTTTAGCTGAAATACTTTCAGAAAAACAAATTTAAAAATGTATCATTTGAACTCACTGTGCTTTAACATTGTATAACTAGCATGCTTTTTTCTTTTTTTCTTTTTTTGTCAAAACTTTAAATATGCTGGTTAGCTGAGCTTATGTGTTAGAAAGAATACATTATGTCTCAACTTTTGTCTTTTTTCCCTAATGTGCATTAATAAGATGTTTTACACTGTGTACTTTTAAATGCACTGCTGAAAACTGAGACGTACCTCCTCTTCAGAATGCATTCACAAGTAATTACAAATACTGTAAACAGTCAGCCCAGCAAATAATAAGCAGTTTGCTTAGAGTAACTAAAATAGGCCTAGCGTGAAAAGAAGAAATACATTGCCATCTTTGTTTGCATCCTAAAAATCCCTGTCCACATTCACAGAGGAAGAGATAGCAGAGCCCGGAGTTAAATTGGTTCGTATGCTTATGATGTGTGATGCATGTCCATGCACAAACACACACACCATGTAAATATGTTTTTTGATATGTATTGTGTGCCATCTGTGCAAAAATCTAATTTTGTTTTATGCCTGCATCTTTTGTGTTCACCCTGGTGATAGACTTTGGTAAACTTGAGGTTTAAAACAAGCTTTATTCTTTATGAAGATTTTTGCAATTTTTTCCATTTGTTCTAACTATAAATAATTAGGAAGCATACAACTTCCTCTTTCTCATTTCTTGTTGCAATAGGTGATATGGGTCTTGATTTCATGCACTGATTCATTGTGCAGAAATTCATGCTATTTTGAGCTGCACGTGGAAAGCTTTCAGTCCAGTGGGCGTTTATTTGTAATGAGAGAAAAGATACCATCTACATGAAAACACCTTGGATTTTTTAAAGAGCCTTTATACAGGCAAAACAAATAAATGGGTCTATTTTGACAAAGCCTTGAAAACACTGAGGATTTCTGAAAGAGGAAACCAGTGGGTTGTTTTTACATATAAAAGCTTGAGTTCTTGAATCACCTAAAACCTAAATCGTTGCTTTTTCATAGAGCCCCAACTTCAACTGGTCTGAACCCACTATATAAAAAATGTGCAGTGGTAAGCCAGTTTCAAAACTCACTGTATAGCAAATTATGTTAACTAGACTAAACTTGATAAGACTGTTACTTGGTTGTTTATTCCTTTTTGCCCTGCTGTTCTTCCATGGGGGTACCATGATGGCATAATTGAACTGCTGCCTTACAACTCCAACATCCTGGGTTTGAATCCATGCCCAGACACTGTCTGTATAGATTTTACATGGGTTCCCCCAGGTCCTTGTTGATTTTCCTTCAGGTATTCTAAATGTTTTACCAAAAAGTCAAGCATGATGGATTCCTTGTTGAATTATAATCGACATACTGTTTGTGCACATAAGTTAGTAAGTGTTTGTGAGCGAGAGAGTGTATGCCTTGTGATGGACTGGCACACTGTCTAGAGTTGTTTTTTTTTTCCATGCATCCGAGCTGGTTACCACGATCATCCTGTACTAGATGAAGTGTGCTTGATAATGGATGGATGGATGGATGTTTATGCAAAGTTGTTCTTGTTTAAAATGCAATAATAAAGAAAAATGATAGAATGCTGATGTCCTTCTGATACAAAACAAATAAAACTGAAATGTTAACAAATTTTAATTGCTTGCAAATATGTAGTCAAAATAAAAATATAGGATTCATTTTAGTAGAGCCTTGCCAATATAAGCCAAGTTTCTAACATTTTCATAAACAAAAGGACCCCATTATAATAAAACAAAATGTTTTATTTTTTAATCAATGTATTTCCTAAGTGTTTTGAAGAGATATAGTTATGCTGTGGGCTCTGTCTTCTTTCTACTTCTAAAGCTACACAATGGACCTGTGAATGTTAAGAGGGGCGGATAGCATCTTTTTCTATAACAAATGAGGCTCATTTCAGCATACATTACACACAAATTAAATATAACATATATGCTTATGTTTATAAACTAATGAATTTTTCTTCCCAAATGTGCTTTTCCAAAAGTTGGTCTGACTACATTGTTTTAAATTAGTGCATCACCCATGTGAAAAAACACAGGCATAAAAACAAACCCTGTCTCACACACAACTGCGTGTGTTTAAAGCAACAGACTGGCCACTAAAGTAATTCCAATCCCAAAAACTGAAAATATTTACAAGTAGGTTACAGAGTAAATACACACTTGTGATCCAGTGTCACAACTTGAATATCAAGTGTTTTCCAGAAAAGGCAAACAAAATACGTATTCTGACCCCTGTTCACTTTTAGATTAGAGTCAGGACTTTGTCATCTAATAAATAAATAACATGAAGTTTGTTTGACAAATTGTTGTTTTAAACTTGGAAAAAGCTCTACAAGAACATCAAATTAATTATGCCTGCCTGTTAAATTCCTTGACAATAAATCTAGCAAAGCCCCAGTTTCATTCAGCTTCCTTTACAGAATGTTATTTTTTGTATTTTTTATGAAAATGAATAGACAGCAGATCGTGCCAGGTATTTAATTATTGGACAACTGCTAAATAAGTTGGGCACAAAAATTACAAACAGAGGGCCAATTAGGCAGCCCTCCCCAAGGCCATCTACTCACACCTGTGTGTTTGACAGTTCTGATGCCTCTACCTGGCAACTGTGCCATATCTGTAACTCAAATTGTATCCAAGTAGCTTACTGTAGATTTTTCCTAATACAAAAGCTGAAAAAATACTAAAATGTACCACAGTGGAGGTTCATTATGCGATAAGCAGTTTAAATCAGGGATCCATCACTGCCAAAGTCTCCTCTGACCTGTACTATCAAACACAGCTGTGAATACAAAAAGCATGCCACAGACGATACAGTAAATGAGTCTCAAATAAAACACGAGGCGAACAACAGCAGAATATTAACAGGCCATTGTCAGTCTGCAGGGAGAGCTGCTGCTGGCTGTGTGTGCTTATAAGAAGTTAATGGGTTTTTTCATAAGTCTGTTAAATCTGTGTGTCTATACTTTTCCATGAAGGATGAATATTAAAAAGACTTTAGGAACATATAGTAGAATGTGGTTAATTTTTTTTCTTTTTGCTTAATAATGCAATGTAATTTTCAAATGATCTTTCTTTATAAAATAATTAACGTTTTTGGGGAGGTGGGGAGTAGACTTTACACACACTTCTACTTATTTTTTCTTCCTGTATATTTTTTGATTCAGCAGTTGGATACTAGGCACTGTCTGAGTGGAGCATGTGTGTTTTTACCATATTTATGTTCACTTTTCTTCAGGTACTCCATATTTCTTCCCACATTCACAATATATTTATGATGGGTTAAATGACAATTCTAAACTGGCACTATGGGCCCTGTCACGCACTGATACCCCAGGCTGGTTCCTGCAGTATATCTGATGATGCCAGGATAGCTTCAGACTATTGGAGCAAGTGGGGTTGGAAATATTAAGTTATGGATGTCTACCTTATAAACTCCAACCATCATCCAATGTATATTCATTGCACACACTGTATTTACATGAAGTATTACTTTCACATATTTCACAAGTTAGTTTTTTCTCTCAAACGTATCACATTATTTCACAAAAATATATTCTGGTATTTTGTAAAAATGATGGTCCTTTGTAATTTTTCAAATCTGATATTCATTCATTCATTAATTTTCCACAGCTTATCCACAACTGAGTCGATGGGGCAACAGTCTTAGCAGTGAGGCCCTTTCCCTAGCCACACTTGCCAGCTCATACTATGGGACCCCAAGGCATTCCCAGGCCATCTGGGAGATATATTCCTCCCAGCAAGTCCAGGGTCTTCCCTGGGGTCTCCTCGCAACTGGTCATGCCTATGAAACCTCCACATGGAGGTATCCATATCACATGCCTGAAACCCCTCAATTGGTGCTCCTCGATGAGGAGGATCAGCTGCTCTACTCCAAACCTCTGCCGATTTGTCTCTGCTTCTCATCTGATTTCTAACTGATTTATTATGTTACATATGCATTCCTTGATTTGTAACTGTAGTGTTGTGCTTGTGACAACTGATGTCTAAGACGGGTAGAAAGAAACAATATATATGTGTCCTATCCAGTCTAGATCCCAAAATGATATGAGAGCTGTAAATTTAGTTTTAATCCTTTTATTTAGTAAAGTTGTAAAATATTTTTAAACTGACCAAAATAATACAATACTTTTGTAAAACATAATTTTTTTGAGTTTCATATGTTTTAAGTTTCACATTTGTCCACTTTTTTTAGTCCATTTCAGAGTTGTGAGAAGGTCAGAGTAAGTCAATACTTTGCTTTGGTCTAGGATATCACTCAATTTCAGGGAATATTCATCTACACAAACACTCACCCATCAATATATTAGACTGTATAGAGACTCTAGGTAACTTACCCTGCATGTCTTTGAGATGTGGAGGTAACCTGAAGTGCCTGAAGAAAATCTCCACACAGACAAGCGGGAGTGCATGCAGGCTCCACAAAGACAGCACATAGAGCAGAAATCTGATTTAAGTCTGCAAAGCTGTCATACAGCAATGCTTACCATTGTGGCGATTCTTTTCTTTTTCTTACAGTTTAATGAAATCTTGTTTAAAGTAAATAAACCATCTACTGCAGCTTTTTAGTTTTTTATGCAATTGTATTTACTATTTGTCTTTTTTTGCAGCATTAAGTGTTTGATCTTATCCTAAAAACTATAGACATAAATCATAGTGGTGTTTTTTCCTTCCTCCGTGTGTATGTGTGGGTGTGTGTGCGCGTGCATGCGTATTTGTATGTGTGTATATATAATATAACAAGGTATAAGCTGAAATATGAATTTTTTTTTTTTTTGGCATGTAACTCACTTCTGCAGTTTATTTTCAGCAAAGAAAAGCATTCAAAGACCTGCTATAAATCAGCCTCATTAACACCCAAGTGGAATTTTACTTATTACTGAAAGTGCAGCTCTTTTCATGCAAAACATTCAAAGTTTCAATATCAATGTTCTATGTAATTAGAAGCTTTCATAGTGATGTGGGGGATGTTATGTGTTTTTATTTATTATGTGCTAATGTAGACTGTGAATGGTGTTGTATAAAATAAATATTGGTTGAAATAATCTTCCAGGATGTACAATGAGAAGAAAAATAGGCACAATGCCTTTAAGGTGTTTACTAATTACTCCCTGAGAAGATCAATTAATGATGTTGTAATTTATTACAAAGCATGGCAAAGTTTTACATTTAACTTTTCATGGTGCAAAGCACTAATTCAGGGCAAACAAAGTTTATACTTTGTTTATGTTTAAAACGTTTTGCCTTTATTGAATGCTTCAGGCTCTTCAGTTGTTTTAAAATCACACATATAATCATTTAATGATCCTGAACTTATTGACTCATGAACTTATTTTGATGTTCATGGAACAGGTATTAGTTCATGTTGCATTAATACACACATTGTATTCTGAATTTATGTAGTACAAAATCTTAACAGTAGACCAGTAAGCCAGATTAACACTTTTTTGCTTATAGTCAGAGTACAGAAACAGGCAGCACAATATTTAGAAACCTGCTTAACAGTTTAATCTTAAATCCTAAAAACTACTATAAGAATTACTTTGAAAAGGCTATTTAATGCCTCTAAAGAACATTGCGAGTACCTTGATGTGCTGAAAATACCAGCTTAATCTGTCAAAAGCAGGTGGATGTTTCATTGCCCTGCACAAAGTCATTTCTTTTTTTTCTTTTTTTTTTTTGAGATTTCTATAATCTGATAATGCATGTGTGCATCCATCCATTTATTCATCTCAGATGTATATTCTCAAAAATAAGGACTGTACTTTTAAATTCCCCTCCATGGTTTCTTGAATGTGTATGTTTGGAGGTCGGATTTCTCTTGTATTCATGTGAGCTGAGTATAAATGACTTCTGAGCTGCTGTATATTACCCTTAATATCTAAATCAAGTCTAAGGCATGACTGAAATTCCAACAGTTGAAGGGATATTACCATCGCTCTTATTCCCCAGTCAAGGCATCATGAATGTTAATGTCTAAAATCATCCGTTAGGCAGGAAACCTGACAGCAGAACAGGCAGATCAGCACTACAAAGGACTGCTTGGGTCCTTCTTGCTGACTGTTTATTTAGGGTACAAACCTTCTGAGAGTTCTTGCGCATATACATATGTGTAAAAATACAGTACGAACATGCAGTGTGTTTGTATGTTTACAGAATGTTGATATTTGCGCCAATATAAAACTCTACATCCATTCATTTACAGTACATTTGACTAGAGATTTGCATTCTTAAAGTGGCACTAACATGCATATACTACACACACACAAAAGACCCCTTATATGACAAATAATACATATTCATG
Organism: Erpetoichthys calabaricus; assembly: GCF_900747795.2. Lineage (NCBI taxonomy): Eukaryota > Metazoa > Chordata > Cladistia > Polypteriformes > Polypteridae > Erpetoichthys > Erpetoichthys calabaricus. Next base: position 149,745,114 of record NC_041402.2, on the reverse strand, counting down.
ATCAGTTTTATGCCTGTATATTCACATGAAAATATTATGGTTTTGTTCAAAGCAAAATCTTCAAATGGAAACATTTTTGTGAACACCCAAATATGTGGCATATATTTGATCATTTTCCTCCATATGCAAAAGTCTATTTTTAATAGACTCCTGACGTTATTTCACAGCATAACAAATACAGCCCAATGCAAAACTGTTGTTAACACCAATCACAAATACCTTTTAAGGCATTTTAATTAAACTGCATGCCTAGTACTCAACTCTGTTCTAATCAGAGATGAATCAGGCAGAGTTTGCCTTTAGAATAATTATTAGGTGTTCAATGCAAATACTTGCAGCACATAAAACCAAGGTTTCAGGCAATGTAGATAGTCACTTTTGTTTGCAGAATAAAATGTAGAAGGTGTGTTTTTTTTTTTTTTTTTTTTTTTTTTTAAATAGAGGCCGCCTCTGATAACTTCATGCCAACAAATAAAGTGTGTCAGTTTTATTGATTTTCTTCTTTCTCGTTTCCTTTTTTTCCTTTTTCTCTGGCAGAAGGGAAATCACTGTTACAGCATGCAGGATACACATTTAAATGTGCATAGCATTTAGGTGCATCTATAAAGTGCCCAAGGAAATTGACACTGTCTCTTTACAGGGGAAGTGGGAGTATAAGCATGACAGTACATAACGAGAAATGCAATTTATTCCCAAACACGAATGCCGTTTGGACAGCAGGATAATGAAACGCGTAGGTCATTGCTGATGACTTAAACCTTCAGCAGCTGAGTAAAATGCATTAAATATCAAGAACATTACACGGCTGGCAAAGTCTCGCATCTGTACAGGGAGAAAATGATATATAGCCAGCTTTGAGTCATACACAGGAAAGCAATTAAAGACATGCACAGGAGACAGACTTGGCGCATCATAATATTACAGATTATTGACATTTGAATAGCCACTGCTTGTCATGTTGTAATGTGAAGGGGAAGCACCAAGAAAAAATTAGATTCAGTATTCTATGAAGCCTGTTAAAACAGAAATGGCATTCCAGCCTAGACTCTTCTCTACACTTGTTATTTTCTCCAGTATGTTTTTCGTGATTCATGGCAGATATATGTTAAATATACATATAAAGCAATATATCAAAATTTGGTGTGTATAGATTTTCTTTTCCATATATTTATTTTAGGAAAGGTGGGTGGTTTTAAAGCCCCAAGAAATATTTGTCAGCTGTAAAAGTAGCTTATACACATTTTTTCTCTTTCCTTGTACAAGTAAAACTGAGTAACAGTTGTTTAGTTTAGAATTAATATTTGCAGACTATAGATTACCTCATAAAATATATCTTTCAACTTAATTACTTGCCTGTTTTGTGAAGTACCTTAATCTTTATGGTTTATTGATAATTAAGTAGTTTTATATTAACCCATTCCTATGCCAGCCTAGCTTCTCCTGGCTTAAAATAACGAGTTGGTCCCTACCTAAACTCACTTCTATATAAAATACTGTATGTATGTTTGCATTTTCTGTGTGCATATAAAATAAGCTACATATCCCTGATTGACTTTGAGCTATACTTTCACAAACAGGATGTAGCACTTTGACCTACATCCTGTTTGTGAAAGTATGCTATAGAAATAAAATGTTTTCGGTGTGTGTGTGTGTTTCAGTAGACATGACCTCCTTATACAAATTTTCTGTTTATTTAATTTTATCTTTTTAATACTTTTGTATACATTTTAGCTGCTTCAAATGATAATATGTAGAAAAGAAACATGGAAGTTTTATAATCTTCGAGTTCTGGTAAGTTAAGCAGATGTGCCTTTTACATGGCACCATTAATAACTACTGAAAACTTTCTTGGATGATGCAGGCTCCGTAACACCTTTGAAGCACTGACCATTGATAGAGAAGTTAAGGTTATAGAGGTTGGAAGATTTTGTATCTTCTTAATGAAAACATGTCTAGGTTTTAGCTTTTTCTCCGTCTTTCTAACACTGTTTGATGGTAAGTGTAGAATTATTAGTTAACCAAATGCTATATACTGTAATTCTTGAACTGTTCTGAGCTTTCAGGTATTGCCATATTCTTATCTAGAATGCCTTTTTTCTACACACAAGGTGACCACCCATTTGAATGCGAGTTCTGTGGGAGCTGTTTTCGGGATGAAAGCACCCTGAAGGGGCACAAACGGATCCACACTGGAGAGAAGCCATATGAGTGCAATGGCTGTGGCAAGAAATTCAGCCTTAAGCACCAACTGGAGACCCACTATCGTGTTCATACAGGTAAGAGTAGCACCTTAGCTCAGCTACTAAAAAGACATTGTGGCATAGGATTTTGTACTCCATCTGCTTCCATGTAAACCTCCATATTAAATACCTAGGTGGTACTTTTTGTAATTACAAATCAGTCCCACTCGGTACCATTTTAATGCAGTGCTTTGGTCCTTTATTTGGACCTAGATAGTGTCATTATCATTAATTCACCTTCACTAGGAGCTTTACAAAGCACGTTTGTATATAATAAAATACAAATCAAAAAGGAACACTGAAAGGCTAGTATACCTGCCAGATTTTAATAGCAAGTGTTACTTTATTGATCAAACACAAGCAGAAAGGAATGACTAGCTTTAGGTTGTCAAATTCCATCTATAGTCTTAATTCTTCATTGGAGTTTTTCCTTTCATTTTTGCCTGCTGTCTTTAGTTGCCTCATGTGTCATGATTTTCATAACATGAAGTTTAGTTGCCTCATTATTTAAGGAAGGGAACAATGGAAATGTGTAATTAGGCACCTCCATATTCCATAGATGGACTGAAAAAGAAGGAGATGGAGGCACCAGAATCTGACATTTGTTAAAAGGCAGTTAAATATGCTCTTTGTTTGTTAGATGTAACATTTCATAATACTTTTTTTTTCATGTTTTTACTAATGTGCACCTATCTTACATGCATAGTTATGTGTATGATACTGTAACATTTAGCATCCATAGTAATGCCACAAAATTAGTTTGCATGTTATTTACTGCACTAAATATTTGCTTTTGGTGGCACTGCTATTCAGAAATAAAGACATGGCCAAAACAAAATTTCACTGTAACATCCACAGCTTTGCACAATTTTTGTGCTCAACATATTATAAAGCCCCAGATTAGGGGGTTGTTTGTGAATTCCCTACCTCTGAATTTCAATAGGACCCTGAGCAAGTCACTTCAAGCCTTAACAAGTATGAACATCTTCAAATATTTGTAATATGCAATGATTTTGCTTAATAATATTGAAATATGTTCATCTTTTCTTATGCATGTTTTTTGTTGTTAAATTTGTAATAAAGTATTTAGACCTCACAAATATTTTGTCAGCATCTCGGGAAGTAAACATTTTCACATGGCACCTAAATTCCCTCAAACCTGTTGCATAATTGTTTGCTGTTGAGATGGCCTCTGTGGTGTAGATAACAGCAGATCTTGTCAAGTTTGCAGTCAGAGGCCACCACAGTGTAAAGGAATACGCTGATGAGTCATCGGCATTTGGCAGCCAGTTGTCAATACCCGATCAATATTTGGGCTGAATTTGCAATTCATTATTAGTTTATCTGTGGGCACTGCTGGTGGTTCAATTGCTGCATCACTGCATAGCCTGTGGACTTAAATGGCAAATAGGAAACTTCTCTTCACTGTTATTTGACCCAGGTGGAGCTGTAACCAATATTAGAATAACACCAATTAGCCTGAAACAAATGTTTGTTTTACTCCTTGGTTAAACTGACATTGGTGTTTCAATAAAAAATAAAGTGGTTATTGCTTTGAATATAAAGACAAATTGTCCTTTCAGGATATCCTTGAAAAGGGACCAGAAGGTTTCTTTTGTTTTTATCTATAGATGAATTCCTTTATTTCTGACAGGTATTTAAAACCATACAGAAGCACCACAGTACTGCAGCTTTGTTTTGATCATGCTGCTAAAACGTAGCTCATATTCAGACAGGATAAGGAAATGTACTTGAGATGTTCACATGCACTCACTCTCAAAGTGCAAGGATAGAGATTCTCACTTTTTTTGTAGTTTGTGTAATATTTTCGTTTTTGTGATATAGACAGAATCCAGTGTCTATTGGGTATTTTAGTGTGCATCATTATTTCAAAGTGCCTCTCAAGTCACAGAATTGCTGACTCTCTGCTCGCAAATTTCCTAATGTATTTTTTTGTGCTCCACAGCGGGGGATAGCACCCCTGCTGCCCTTTTAAAAGTGCCAGTGGCAATGTCTTTTTATAATAATAATCCTAACTGCCAGGACCTCTGTTAAACACCTCAGCATCACAAGTTATATATTTTTTTTTTTTTTAACTTTCACAAAGCAGATGGGATGCTGTAGTTATTTTAGCACCACCACCTGAGTTCCCAATAAAGTACTTCCTGCTCCATACTGAGATGCAACACATCCACCCATCTTGTCTCTCTCTTGCTCTCTTTCTTTCTTTCTTTCTTTCTTTGTGTCGTCCCTTTTCTACCCCAATTCCTTGGCAGGCTGGTATGGCTAGAGGCAAAAGCACTTTGCAATCCCCCACCTACCACTAACCCCCTGTTGTTGTTCTGCAGGAGAAAAGCCGTTTGAGTGCAAGCTGTGCCACCAGCGGTCCCGTGACTACTCAGCCATGATCAAGCATCTGCGGACTCACAATGGAGCATCTCCTTACCAGTGTACGATCTGTCTAGAATACTGCCCAAGCCTGTCTGCCATGCAGAAGCACATGAAGAGTCACAAGCCAGAAGATATCCCTCCCGACTGGAGAATAGAGAAGACCTATCTGTATCTCTGTTATGTCTGAGTGCAAACACACAAAGGGGAGATAAAGAGCAAAATTCTCTAACAGTAAATGTGAAAGGGCTGGACGAGGGAATAAAATAAAAGGAAGGCCAGGGGCAGATCAGTTCAAAGCAGATGAGTAAGCTTGGTTTATAGCCAACACTTTCCATTTTCTGAAGAAGTATGAACAAACATTTCAAAATAGTCGAGAAATTTAAAACTCCCTAATCCTCCCATATTCATGCTTTGAGGTAAATTAGTATAGCTGTAAGTCTCCATTCTGAAATATGTATTAAGTGATTCATGAAAGGGCCTCATCAGTTAAAGCAAAATGCATCTCTCTTCTTGTCTGTAGCACTGATACCAGTTAGCATCTTCCTAGCAGAGTTTGCTTAGTTTCTCTCTTGTCAGACTTGCAAGAGGTGCAACTGGGAGCCTTTATTCCCGTCCAGAGCTTATTTTGAATAAAGCTCCATTTTGAAAGAAACCAAGTTCTGGTTAAAAAAAAAAAAAAAAAAGGAAAATAAAAGGCTTAGTTTTAAAATGCCTTTTGTTTTAAATGGACTTGTCTCTATCTATCAGTTTCTCTAGTCAGATGTTCATACATTTGAGGTGTTTGTTGCTGTTCTGCACTGGTGACATGGAAACACAGAGCACTTAAATTCCCCAAAAGTTATGGCTACAGTATGTGGAAAGCTGGAAACTCCAAAATGTTCTTTTCTAAAAGCATACATTTGCTTCTGTAGGACCTGAAGCTTCAGGTGTATAAACAAAATTATCTGTTTTGTCAAGCGGCCATTTATTTAAAGGGCTTATGTCAAACTGTATCTTTACAGAATGAAAATGTGTCGATGGAAAGCTCTCCATTGCTGTTAAATACCATTGATACACCATACATCAGGGTGCAGTGACCTGTGGGTGCAGCTTCTTCCAGATTGGGGGAGTTCTCTTAGAAAAAGAAATTCATTACATGTTTAAAAAAAAAAAAAGAAGAAGAAGAAGAGGTTATGTCTGCTTTTGTAAAGGGACTTTTTCTTCTTCTGTGTTTAACTGTTGTATCAGCTGCCTAAAAACTGAACGCACCAGACCGGCTTTGGCTTTCATTTTGGCCTGTTGTGATATATATATATTTTTTTTTTTTTTTATATTAATCTGACCCATGGGGAGTTTTCGATTATCTGGATTATTAAAAAAAAAAAAAATCAAAAAAACTGTCCATATTCAACAGAATATCTTGAAATAGTAATATTTGTATTCTAAGAAATGTTCATGCCAGTTATAGTAGTGACCAAAATGATGTGTGGTGTTAACTGTTAGCCCTTTACAGACTCCAACAATGTGGTATTTGGTTTGATTTTTTTTTTCCTTCATAATAATAATGCTCTTCATATATCAAGTTCTCATGCTTGAGCTATTTAAGCCTGCCCTCACTGGGAGTTTAAAATAAAAAAACAAGTTAATTACAATTGTTTGTAAGTATATCAAAATCAACGTTAGTTTTGTTCTTTCATTTGTGTACCTTTTGATGTATTTTCAGCACATTGTACTTGAATTACCTCTTTTATGTGACCTCATCAGCGCTTTTTAAGGTGTGTGTGGTTTGTTTTTTTTTTTTGTAGGTAGTAGGAAAAAAAGAAAGGGTTACAAGTGATCTATACTCTCAAATAAGGAGTATTTAAGTGCCGCAGCTTAAATAGCATGCTTTTTTTTTTTGTTTGTTTAATAATTATTAAAAATGTGCATTATTATTTTTATTTTTACCAAAATAGGTATTTTGAAACTGCCCGCAAATATTTCTGACAAGAGTCTCGGGAGTTTATCTTGCTTTTTTTTTTTTTTTTTTTATTCCAGCGGGTTATTGTTCTGGAAGCTACCTCTGAATATTTTTTTTTTATTTCTTTTCTCCCATATATGTTTGATGATGTTATTTGTGTTTATTTACATTGACTTTTTAAATGTCATTGCAGATTCATCTCATGCTTTATTTTCAGTTATATATAAAATATGGTGTACTTTTTTTTTCTTTTCTTCCCCATTATTGCAAATAGTAGATACTGTATTAAAGTTTAGAATCTTAGATGTAACTGTAGATAGAAGTAAAGAAAGTAAAGAGACTTAAAAAGAAAAAGGTAGATGAAAGCTGTTTCTTCCTTCCATTTCAAGAATATGGCAAAAGAATTTTATCTTGAGCTTAATGAAATGGTTCTGGTCAACATGTGAGGCACCCATTGTATAGTGAAAGAGTAGAACTCTTTTGGGAAATATAAGGAGCAAAAAGTGTTAAACTTGAAATATTTGAATAGAATTATAGCTTTGTAATGTGAAAAAGTGGATTCAGATGACTTTGAATCACAAAGGGCAGGTCAGGTATGCATTAATGCAGCATGCGGAGGACAATTGTGGACTGCAGATGATTATCAGAAGAAAGGAAATCAGACAGGCAGACACTGATGGTTAGAATTCCTCATGGTGAAGACCATCCTGTTCCGACAGACCCAGATTTACAATAGAATAGTTTGCTGTTTTTGTGTTAGTTGATCAGGCGCTTTTGGTTTAAACTAAAGAAAACTTTTTTTTTTTTTTGATTTTGTTTTTCTCCTGCACCCCACTTTTTGTTATGTCTTGTTGTTTTGTTATCAAATACAGTCTTAAATTTTATACAGATGTTGTATTTATTGTTGGGTTCCAGGTGTCAAAAGTTAGTGAGATTCTCAGTCTTGAGGCTGTACAGTCAGGTTCTAGAGAAGGGTTAAAGCAATCAGAAGCTACTAGTCTGGCTACTAGCGTTAATGAAACGAGATGGTGGGGGAAAGTAAATATTCTCTTAGAAGTGTCATCAGTATAGTTTGGCGAACTGAAAAAAATCGCTGAACTGTTTAAGAAAAAAAGAAAAGTCTGCGGTGCTGAGTGTCACACCTCTGTGACAGAACTTCATTTTGTGTATCACACTGCCAAAGATTAGAATTCTGTGAATATCAGTGTAGAAAACGCAGAAGGATTAGAATGGCAGGTCATTTGAACAGGAGAGCCGCATGAAAAAGCAAGACTAGCTGAAAAGCCGAGGCAACGACTGTGAGGAACACAGCCTGAGTTGTGCAGTTCATTGCAGATTTCAAAGGTGAGCAGGAGCTGGCTAGTGTTTATGTAGTGTCTTCAGATCTGCTTGTATAGCAATGCAGACTTCTACCTTTTTGTAGTTTCAAACACAGAAAAGGTAAATTTGGCTTAAATAGGCATCCTAAATATTTTCAACTGAAAAAAAAAAATGAATGACTTGATTTATTTACCTGCAGTGTAACTCCTAGAGTGACTTTTAGGTGTCTCTTTAATCTGTGTGCCTAAACCGAAATCTTTAAGGAAATGTCCATCAGTGAGTGTGTAGAGTTTCCGTGCCGAGTTGTTACGTCATCCGTCATCTAAAATGGGCTTTTTTGGCCATGTTTTGCTTCCTATTAAGAGCAGTGTTTGTTTATTTTAGAATTGTTTTTTTTTTTCTTTTCTTCATAGTAAAAACATCATTGTGAACGTTTCCAAGTGTGTTCCTAACTTCTGTAACGTGTTCGGTAGCTTTGTTGTGTTATACGAGGCCATTATTTCTGTGACTGTGTTACATGTTTAAAGATGAGGCTCTAATCAAAATGTAGCTTTATTTTGCAAACAATCAAGTTCCAATGTGGGTGCTTTTTTTAAGCTTGCTTGTTAAGGTCATGCTTCTTTTGATAGATTACCTGACTCTGTTAAAAATTGCTTTAAATGTAACTCGTGTGTGTCAATGACATCTAATTGAAATGTGACTAAGGAATGCTTTGTAATGCCAGTAGCAAGTCCAGTAACGTAATTTCACATCCACTACCTTCTCTGTTTCTTTTCGCAGTAGTTATGAACTGACCAGCCACAAACATACATCAAACTCGAAGGCTCTTACAAAGCCTGTTCAGTAGCAAGAAACACTTGGCAGACTTTAATGGTTTTCTGTGCACATGTGAATTAGCCCAACTTCATTGTGTGTGTCATTTTGGCAGCACCCTGCAGTTGGGTTTTTTGCTAACTGATAATCCTGGTACTTAAATAACCAAGCAAGGTCGCACAAGGCTGCCACTACATTGAATTTGAATAGCGTTCCCATATGCAGCACCCAAAAAGTTGATCACTGTGGTTCAGTGTGTTGGGGGAGAGAAACCTTCTCAATCAGTATTGTTACCATAGTATGCATGTGTCGGGCCATTAGGCTACTGTACAATGTGATCGAGTGTTGCACCCAATGCAATGTCTGTGCTTTTTTCCCCCCCTTTGTTTTCTTCTAATAATTATGTCTGTCTTACAGCACTGAGGACCAATTGCCCTGTCGGACCAAGTATAACAATTTTCGTTTGTTTTTTTTTTTTTTTTGATTTAACTTTTTTGCCCACCCTTTCCATTTTATTTGTTTGGTTTGGCTTGCCTGTTTTATGACAGCAAAAGTGCCAGTCTGATTGCTCTGTATTAATAAGAAAAGTGTTTTGTTTCTTTCATATATATGTATATTTATATATATTTGTATATGTACACATGTATATATGTGTATATATATTTAAATATATATACATATATGTAAAAATGTATATAATTTGATTTTGATGTTATAGTTACGTCTACCTCAGCACCTCATCTTAACCTAATTTTGAAGGTGCCCTGCTTTTGTGTTGTTTTTATTTGTTTTTTGGGTCATTTTGTTTAATTTTATCAAAATTTTATTGGAGTTAATGCTTTGCAAGGTCCTTTTATTCTTTTCTTGTTTGTTTTATGTTTTTACAAAAACAGAATTAATAATTAAAAATTGTTTTCTAAGCACTGCATTACTACTTAGTGGACAGAGAATCTTTTTTTTTTTTTTTTTTTTTTTTTTTTCTTTGTTTTGATCTTTTTTATTTTTCTTTTTCTTTTTTTGGTGGTGTTTTTCTTTCATTGTAGGTTCAAACGCATTTTGTAAGTTTTTCAGTGTTTCTCTGATGGAGTGTGGAAAAAAATAAATAATTAAAAGAGATAAATGCTGCAGGTTTTTTCTCCATGTTGTCACTAAGTGAAGTTGTGCCTTCAATAGCGAAAGAGAATATTTTTTACATCCTACTAACAGTAGAGTTTTTGTAGTGAACATTTTTTGTATTTTTTATTTATAAGTCCTCATAAGGAGATAACAATGTTCAGTTGTAAACCTTGAATCTGCAGTTAGAAAAATAAAGAAAATGGACTTATGTTTGTCTCTCTGTTTTTGTTTATCATTTTTAACATTTTTTTATATCATTTGTCTTTGCTATTGTTCTGATGGTTCTATAATTTGTGATCCTAAAAGGATATTACTAAATCACCAGGCGGGTACATTTATAGCCAGGTACCATCCAAAGTTATTTTAATCATACAAAGAATTGCATGGCTACAGTATACTTACAGCACTGTACTAGTCACAAAATAACTCCTCTTTGCTTACCTACGATAAGAGTTTTGAGAGAATGCAGGTTTCTCTTGGCTACTATTTTACAGTAGTATGGCTTTGGTAAAATGGAGAAAGAAAAGCAGGATTTTACTCGAGCTCCTGAACAGTGTAGTTCAGTCACCAAAAACTGGACAGCAGATTAAATAATTCAGGAATTACTAACCAGCAGATTAAAACATCAAGTATTCAGCACTGATAGTCTAAAGGTTTCATGTTGTAATTCAAGGAGGATTGAAAGCTGAAGCTGAATATAGCCACAGAAATATTTTTGCTGAAAAAAGACACCTAGCTAAAGCCAAGAGATGAAGCACGGTATAATACGGATAAATGGATCTTTGTTTTTTGCTATAAGCACAATTTAACTTGATACCATCCTTAAAAGATGCATTTTTCTAGAAATTATTTTATACCTGTACACTCTGTGAGAAATCGGATTGAATTGATACATTATATTGCCAAAAGTATTGGGACCCCCCCCCCTCCAGATCATTGAATTCAGGTGTTCCAATCACTTCCATGGCCACAGGTGTATAAAATCAAGCACCTCGGCATGCAGACTGCTGGCTTCTACAAACAGTTGTGAAAGAATAAGTCGCTCTCGGGAGCTCAGTGAAGTCAAGCGTTGTGCCGTGAGAGGATGCCACCTGTGCAATAAGTCCATTCATGGAATTTCCTCCCTACAAAATATTCCACGGTCAACTGTTAGTGGTATTATAACAAAGTGGAAGCATTTGGGACCAACAGTAACTCAGCCACAAAGTGGTAGGCCACACAGAGTGGGGACAGCGTATGCCGAGACACACAGTGTGCAGACGTTGCCAACTTTCTGCAGAGTCAATGACTACAGACCTCCAAAAGCTCAAGAGCAGTGCGTAGAGAGCTTCATGGAATGGGTTTTCATGGCTGAGCAGCAGCATCCAAGCCTTACATCACCAAGTACAATGCAATCCGTCGCATGCAGTGGTGCAAAGCACACCGTCACTGGACTCTAGAGCAGTGGAGATGACTCTTCTGGAATGATGAATCACGTAATCCGATGGCCGAGTCTGGCCAGGAGAACGGTAATTGCCTGACTGCATTGTGCCAAGTGTAAAGTTTGGTGGAGGGGAGGATAATGGTGTGGGGTTGTTTTTCAGGGGTTGGGCTTGGCCTCTTGGTTCCAGTGAAAGGAACTCCACAGACGAAGCCATTTTGGACAATTTCATGCTCCCAACTTTGTGGGAACGGTTTGGGGATGGCCCCTTCCTGTTCTAACATGACTGCGCACCAGTGCTCAAAGCGAGGTCTATAAAGAAATGGGTGAGCGAGTTTGGTGTGGAGGAACTTGACTGGCCTGCACAGAGCCCTGACCTCAACCCGATGGAACACCTTTGGGATGAATTAGAGTGGAGACTGCAAGTGAGCCAGGCCTTCTCGTCCAACTTCAGTGCCTGACCTCACAAATCCTCTCCTGGAAGAATGGTCAAAAATTCCCATAAACACCTTCCTAAACTTTGTGGAAAGCCATCCCAGAAGAGTTGAAGCTGTTAGAGCTGCATTTTTGGGCCAACTCCATATTAAAGCCTATGTGTTAAGAATGGGATGTCGTGTGTGTGTGTGTGTATAAAGGCAGGCATCCCAATACATATGGCAATATAGTGTATAATTTAATATTGGGTATAATCAATATTTTGCACTTGTCACAAACACTATATGGACAAAAGTATTGGGGTGCAGCTCTTAATTACTGAATTCGGATGTTTCAATCAGACCCATTGCCACAGGTGTATAAAATCGTAACCTAGCCATGCAGTTTCTACTTACAAACATGTATGAAACCAAATTGGTCATTCAGAAGAGCTCGGTGACTTCAAGCGTGGTACTGTGATAGGACACCACCTTTGCTATAAGACAGCTGGATATTCCACTGTCAACTGTAAGTGGTAATATTGGAAAGTGAAGTGTTTTAAGAAAAATAGCAAATCAACCACGAAGCAGAAGACCACATAAAGTCAGAGTGGGGTCAACAACTGTCAAGGTTCATGATGCATAAAAGTCACCAACACTCTGCTGATTCCATAGCTGAAGATTTCCAAACTTCCACTGGCTTTAACTGTGCGGTGGGAGCTTCATGGAATGGGTTTTCATGGCCAAGCAGCTGCATGCAAGCCTCACATCACCAAGTCCAATGCCAAGCGTCCGATGCAGTGGTGTAAAGCACACTGCCTCTGGACTGTGGAGCAGCAGAAACGTGTTCTATGGAGTGCCGAATCACGCTTCTCGGTTTAGCCATCATGTAGGTGAGTCTGGGTTTAGTGGATGCTGGGAGAACGTTGCCTGCCTGACTGTATTGTGCCAACTTTGAAGTTTGGTGGAAGACTGATAGTGATGTGAGGTTGTTTTTCAGGGTTTGGGCTAGGCCCCTTACTTCCACTGAAGGGCAATCTAAATGCCTCAGCATACCAAGACATTTTGAACAATGCTATGTTTCCAACTTTGTGGGAGCAGAGTGGGGAAGGCCCTTTTCTATTCCAGCATGTCCGTGATCCAGTGCACAAAGCAAGGTCCATAAGACCTGCTTGGATGAGTTCAGTTTGGAAGAACTTGACTGGCCCGCACAGAATGCTGACCTCCACCCCATTGAACACCTTTGGGATGAACTGGAAGAACGGAGATTGCAAGCCAGGCCTTCTTGTCCAACATCAGTGCCTGACCTACATGTGCTATAGAATGAATGGGCACAAATTCACCAGAAACACCCAAAAATCTTGTGGAAAGCCTTCCAAGAAGTGTGGAAGCTGTTATGGCTGCAAAAGGGGGGTTAACTCTTTATTAAAGTGTGTATTTAAATGCAATGTCATTAAAGTCCCTGATGGTGTAATGGGCAGGCATCCCAATACTTTTGCCCATATAATATACTAGCAAAATACCCGCGCTTCGCAGCGGCAAAGTACTGCTTTAAAATTTTTATTAAGAAGAAAAGTAAACCTTTTTAAACTGAGGGAAAATATACCAATGATTATTTGTTAAGGATCTCTTTGTATACCATGTTGTCAGTTCGGCCCTCCGGTTGTAATATGATCAAGCTGTGCGCTGAGCTTACTCCTGAGCATGCAACGTATAGTTGGTCATGTGAAAAGCAATCTTGCCTCAAATAAATGCCAACCTTTTGTAGGGTCTGTCCCTGAGACTTATTAATTCTCATTGCGAAGCAGAACCTTACTGGAAATTGGAGGCATTTGAATTGAAATGGGTTTCATCAATAACTTCGCATCCAGCTTTTGAGAGTTTAAACATTCATAAACATCAAAGTGTCCACTACTCAAATCGTCACCTGTGAATCTATGATGTTTAAGAGGCATTGGCAGTTGTCCAAAGATGTAAAATACAAGGGCAATCCCAAAAGTAAGGTCTCCTATTTTTTTAGAAATACAAACAACCGTTTATTTTCTATGCTTACATAATTTTAAAGGTTAAAGACTTATTTATTTTTCTACATAATCGCCATTTCGGTCGATGCATTTTTGTAGACGCTGTGGTAGTTTTAGAATGCCCATGTCATACCAGCTCGCCGCCATGTCCTTCAGGAAGCGTTGAACCTCAACTTTCACCTCGTAGCAGAATCGCCTTCCGGACTAATGTTCTTTCAACTTAGGGAATAGGTGGTAGTCACTAGGTGCCAAGTCTGGACTATAGGGTGGGTGGGTG